>NC_142793.1:26499813-26617313 GCF_988280905.1 Pimephales promelas
GATACACTCTACACTCGACCTCTCGATACACTCTACACTCGACACACGACCTCTCGATACACTCTACACTCGACACACGACCTCTCGATACACTCTACACTCGACACACGACCTCTCGATACACTCTACACTCGACACACGACCTCTCGATACACTCTACACTCGACACACGACCTCTCGATACACTCTACACTCGACACACGACCTCTCGATACACTCTACACTCGACACACGACCTCTCGATACACTCTACACTCGACACACGACCTCTCGATACACTCTACACTCGACACACGACCTCTCGATACACTCGACACACGACCTCTCGATACACTCTACACTCGACACACGACCTCTCGATACACTCTACACTCGACACACGACCTCTCGATACACTCTACACACGACCTCTCGATGCACTCGACACACGACCTCTCGATACACTCGACACACGACCTCTCGATGCACTCGACACACGACCTCTCGATGCACTCTACACACGACCTCTCGATACACTCGACACACGACCTCTCGATACACTCTACACTCGACCTCTCGATGCACTCGACACACGACCTCTCGATACACTCTACACTCGACACGACACTCTCGACACGCGACTCCTTTGACGCTCGACTTACAATATTTGTAAAATTTACTTGCCATTTCTGAGTGAAAATAGTTTAAAAGTAAGTTTATTTCAGGTTAAAGCAGTGTTATTAACCTTCATCCTTCCCTCGTGGGTCTAAATGACCCGAATCCCTAAAATTATACCCATTTCGGTGACACTGTATTTAAAGGGGTGTGCATGAGACGGACATGACACTTGTCTTGAATATGCAGTAAGGTTAATGCATGTTTATGACAGGTGGTGTTGTCTAGTAATGTCCAGTTATCATGACAAACACACTGGCAGGTTATGATGTGTTGGTTTATGTCAAGGTGTCGTCTCAAACAATGTCATCTTTGCATTCAAAATGTCATAAACATGCATAAATCTTACTTCATATTCAAGACACATGTCATGTCGTGGTTATGAAGGTGTCATGTCAGTCTTATGCACACCCCTTTGAGTAAACCGTTGCCCATCTGGATTTCTAGATTTGTTCAATAAATAAATTGTAATTTAGTGGTTTGGAAATGAGCGGAGGGAACCTGTAGCCGAAGCCGGGTCCGACTGGTTCTGACTGGTTTGTTGCGCTGCTGTTCTCAGATAAACACCACCAGTGACGAGCGGGACCGGTCGAACCCGTTCCGCTTCGCCAACATCGGCGTGGAGAAGTTCCTGGAGCTGAACTCGGAGCAGAACCACGACGACTACTGCCTGGCCTACGTGTTCACGGACCGGGACTTCGACGACGGGGTTCTGGGTCTGGCCTGGGTCGGGGCTCCCGCCGGTAAACCAGCGCTCCTGCAGGAGAACCCTGAGTGAGTGTGTGTGTGTGTGTGCTGATGTGTGTGTGTGTGTCCTCAGGGAGCTCTGGAGGCATCTGTGAGAAGAGTAAGCTGTATTCGGACGGGAAGAAGAAGTCCCTGAACACCGGGATCATCACCGTGCAGAACTACGCCTCACACGTGCCTCCTAAAGTCTCACACATCACCTTCGCACACGAGGTGGGACACAACTTCGGCTCGCCGGTGAGTGGATGCACACACACACACACACACACACACACGTGACCGACACGTGGCTCATGATCAGACAGCGGGTACACGACTTTAGTGTTGTGGACAACTGTAAAATGTTGATAACTAAAATCTCAGTCTTTCCTGTCATCCGTTATACTGTGCTAGTAGCAAACTCTTATCCGGCACGCGCCGTTATCGCTCCGCTATATATAAAGCACAAAAGAAACTACGAGCATGAACGTTGTTACGCTGTAAATATCAGTAAAATACCAATAAATCACGTTACTGCTCAGTGGTGTGTTCGCTGAGAAGGGTTAGCATGCAGGATCATGTTCGTTATTCTTCATTATTCATCATGATGTTCCCATAACCAATAAAGAACATCTGAACTGTGTAAATCCCTAAAGTGGGCCGGACTTGATGAGCAATGTGGACCCCATGGCGAAGGAGTTGAGAACCTCGGGTATAAAGCTGTTCAAAACATCATTTCATGTGTTGTGATAATTACAAATTGAAGGAAGTAATCGACAGTTGTGATTTTTGTCATGATGGTGCAGGCCTAGTGATGATGCGGATGCTCTTCTGCCCTCAGCATGACTCCGGGTCAGAGTGCACTCCGGGCGAGTCCAAGAGCCAGGATAAGAAGGAGCGGGGGAACTACATCATGTACGCCCGCGCCACATCCGGAGACAAGCTGAACAACAACAAGTTCTCCGTGTGCAGCATCAAGAACATCAGCCAGGTGCTGGAGAAGAAGAGGGGCAGCTGCTTCGTGGGTGAGCCAATCAGAGCCACTGACTCGAGTCCTGCAGGTCAGAGCGCAGCTGATGTGTGTGTGTGTGTGTGTGTGTGTGTGTGGCAGAGTCCGGGCAGCCGATCTGTGGGAACGGGCTGGTGGAGCCGGGCGAGGAGTGTGACTGTGGATACAGCGATCAGTGTAAAGACGACTGCTGCTACGATGCTAATCAACCCGACAACAGGAAGTGCAAACTCAAACCCAACAAAGTCTGCAGGTACAAACACCGGGCCGAGTCACATTTCCCCTCGTTCCCTCTACTGTGGTTCTGTGTCGGTACTCTCAGTGATCGTTACACTGGACAGAACGCTAGTCACAGTGCGCAAATCTTCATTCTTAAAGTCCCCGTCAAATCAAAATGGACCCTATTTACTCTGTTAGCGCATACTACTAGTCTTGTGGTGAACAATTAATCCCTGCAAGTAAATATATATTAAATATTTGACCATGGAAATCCAGCATTTCACCACAGAAATAATTATGGAGATAAGAGATGTTGATTTCAGATTAAACTGTTTTAAAGATGTACCCGTTTGTTATCTCGTAATCCAACAGTGGACAAAACAATAACAGAAAGTGCCAACATCTGCGTTAGTATGAACAAGAGAGAGCGAGTCCTCGATACTTAATTAAATAATACTTGACATAATTAAACAACTGTCCCCAAATATTGATTCGACTGAGCTTTAATACTTTAATAGTTCACCAAATGCAAAACTTCCACGAAGAAAAAGCGGTTCCTCAGGGTGAGCCTCAGCGCTTCTCTGGGAATAGGGTTTAATAACTAATGTTAATCAAGAGGACCTTAATTGTAAAGTGTTTCCCATTTTTCCTTTCCCAGCCCACATTAACTTCTGCATCATGATCTGATTGGCCCACATTAAAGGGCATATTGCAGGTTAGAGGACCCAACGAGTCAATGCATAGAAAAACAATGTAGGAACTAGATTTTCTTTAAAATATACGTATAAACACGCCACAGAAGCTTCTGCAGTCGTTTTTGTGAGAAAATTTTACTTCCGCGTCTGAAAATGGGCGTGGCGGGCGTGACGCAATGAGCGGGAGAGCGGTCGATTCACACAACAGGAAAACAATGAATCGCAATGACATTTCGGACGCTGAGGAAATACTCGTATGACGGATCAAGCCATAAAGTTATGAGCCTGCTATGCTAAAGAGATCAGGGACAGGCCAGGATAATGTCAGACAGAATGGTCAGAGAAAAATTGAGCTGTGATGTGAGGAGAACCAGTGGAGAACAGGACAGGTGCCTTTTAGGTGAGAGACTCACTTATAGTATACACGTTCGCTAACGATATACACTGTGCTCACAATATTGTACAGATTATTATGATCCTATAACAGGCCAGCAGACATTAGTATGTTTAGGGTAGATTTATATACTATTAAATGTATAAAAACTTTACTTGAGTATATTTCTATACTAAAAGCATAGGCTATACTCGGGTAAATTTTTAATACATATTTTTCACCTTGGTTATAACATAAACAGAACATTAAAGGTTTGAGTATTTAAACAACCAATTTTGTTTTTCAATTACAAGTTCTATTTAGGGCATGACATGACTAAGTTACCTATATAACACTATTTGATGCCATTGGTAGTATACGACGATCAATATTCTTGCTTCGGCATACCATGTTGAACTCCATCATATTGCCGGGATGCTAATCATTTGATCTGAAGTGAACGCTACACACGACCGTGTTTTCCGAGCCGAGAGGAGAAATCCCGTCTCTTCACCTGCTCAAACCGCACCAGGAACGAAAGATAGGCTATATAGCACAGTCACTTTTATTGTAATGGAAACTTGTGGACTCGATCTTGAAGTCCTGACAGGCTGGAGTTTTTGCAATCTCCACAAACACAATATTTACCATGACGATGATAAATTAAAATGCAAAAACTAACGAAAGCACACTGACTGACGAGCGCTCTCACTGAACACCAGCCTGCTCTCACTGAGCCGAGGCTGCGGCTCCCTGCTATGACGTCAAATGACGCGACGTTGAAAAAAAAGCCGTTTTTACTAGCAGTCCAAGAAACGCTCACTTTATCTTCTAAATTAGTGTCCTTATGTTGTTTTAAAACATTTTAAATCCTGCATTAACTTTTCATATGGTATTTTCATACAAGGTTATCTATAAATTTCGATTTTTTTTTTACCTGCAATATGCTCTTTAACTCCTGCATCATGATCTGATTGGCTAGGGTTATTGTTTCCCACTTGAATCGAATCAGGAGAGAGCAGTGTTTCTTTGGTTTCAGGTGTACGGTCCCTGTTCTCGTAGTCATGAGAGTTGTGCGATATCTGCTGTCAGGGGTCATGAGTGTGTGTGTTCTGCTGTCAGCCTGGGTCAGGGGTCATGAGTGTGTGTGTTCTGCTGTCAGCCTGGGTCAGGGGTCATGAGTGTGTGTGTTCTGCTGTCAGCCCGAGTCAGGGCCCGTGCTGCACGCCTGAGTGCGGTTACAAGAGCCGGAACGAGAAGTGTCGAGAGGAGTCGGAGTGCGCTCACCAGGGCATGTGCAGCGGCGCCTCGGCCCAGTGTCCCACATCAGAGCCCAAGGCCAACTTCACTGCCTGCCACGGGGACACACAGGTGTGCCTCAACGGGGTGAGTGAGGCGCACACACACACACACACTCACTCACACTCACACACACACACACGCATGCACGTCTGAGCCTCTCTCTCTCTCTCTCTGTGTGTGTGTAGGGCTGCTCGGGCTCCATCTGTGAGAAGTACGGTCTGGAGGTGTGCACCTGTGCTAGCGTGGACGGCACCGACGAGACCGAGCTCTGCCACGTTTGCTGCATGGAGAAAAGTCAGTGTTACACACTACAGCATATATATGTGTGTGTTAACCAAATTCATTTTTGTTTTCAGCACGCATACAGTCAACCCAAAAATTATTCAGACAATTTTTCTTTTTTTACTAGTGAGTGCAGGACACTATAGTTATTTAAATAAGTTAGGAAAGCAGAAAAGTCTGAATAATTTAGACATGAGAGAATATAAACTGCCTTTATAATGCAATTATTAAATGAAACCCAAAGATGGCGCCAGTTGTCTTCGTATGAAACGAGATAGTATAAAAATATCTACAATTGACCAATCAGAATCCCATCGAAAATGGCCTTAATTATCATGCTAATCTAAAGATGTTGTTATTCCCCTGTTCATAACAGACATTTACTGGTTTAGTCAGCAAATATTCTGTCAAATGAAATACAAACCGAAATTGAACATTCAGTTTCTTTTTAATCAAAATTGATGTTTAGTCATTTTAAAAGTCCATTTATATTATCTTCTTGGTTATTTCATGTTTTAATGTCATGTGGTGTTTTTAACAAACAGTAATGTGACGTCCTTGTTACACATTTGACATCATCTTATATAATATATACATAACTACAATCGAATAACTCGAAACCAAACCATAAATAAAAGCACCGTTTTATTTGTACAACAAGGGCATTTCAAATAATGTGTAACCAAAAAACTAAAATATCAAGAACAGCAGTTCTGTTTAATATCCACGTGAGATTCATTACATGAGACCAGCAGCCTGATCAGGATTGACCTGTGTGTGTGTGTGTGTGTGTGTGTGTGTGTGTGACAGTGAACCCCAGCACCTGCAGCAGCACCGGCTCTGAGCGGCTCGCACGCTTCTTTAATAAGAAGGTCACGACCCTTCAGGCCGGCTCGCCCTGCAACGACTTCAAGGGTTACTGTGACGTGTTCATGAAGTGCCGTCTGGTGGACGCCGACGGTCCCCTGGCCCGCCTGAAGAAGGCCATCTTCAACCCCGAGCTGTACGAGAACATCGCAGAGTGGATAGTGGCAAGTGTTTCTGTCCTTCTGTGTGTGTGTGTGTGTGTGTCATCTTCAACCCCGAGCTGGACGAGAACATCGCAGAGTGGATAGTGGCAGGTGTGTGTGTTGACGAGTGTGTTTTGTGCGCAGGCTCACTGGTGGGCGGTGTTACTGATGGGAATCGCTCTGATTATGCTGATGGCAGGATTCATCAAGATCTGCAGTGTTCACACTCCCAGCAGCAACCCCAAACTGCCCCCGCCCAAACCCCTGCCAGGTGACGGCTCTCAGCGCATGGCCACTCACACACACACACACACACACACACACACTATCACGTCTCCATACGCACATACATTATATTGCCAAGTATTGGGACACCGCTCCAAATCATTCAGGTGATCCACTGTCTTCCACGGCCACAGGTGTGTCGGTCCGGACCTGTCGGGTCGCTCTCAGGGAACTCAGGCGTGGGACCGTGATCGGTTGCAATAACTCGAAATATTCCTCAGTCAGCTGTTAGAAAACGTTCAAAACGAAGCATTGAGAACTCTGTAAGTGTACAGACCGTTTGATAAGAAGATACTTTATAAAGACAGTGCACTTCATTTATACACAGCAGGAGCCATCTTTGGAAAACAGACACGACAAGTCGAACCACGAACGCCGTTCTCAATGCTTCGGTTTGCATGTATGGACCCTCATTATGTTACTGTGTTAGTGTGGGGCTATTTTCTTATTAAATGCCCCCATTACTAGCGTTATACGCTAAACAGTTTTTAGAGATAAAACTCTTTACATTCGATTATCATGAAAACAGATCTGAGAGAACGGTCGTGCCAGTGTGTTATTAGAGCGGAGGTTAGGGTTAGCGCCGGAGTTCTCCTTTAAGGAACGATCTCTGCATGTGCCGCGAGTTTAATGTAGATTTGGGAACCAACCGGCGCATTTTCACATTTGCATCTTTGCAGTATTTTAGTTGATTAATAATTATTTATTATAGATAAGTATTTATGCCTTAATTATATAATAGTATAATGACAGCAAAAATAAAGGCAACACTTTACAGTAAGGTATCATATCTTTACATTATTAAATATATGAACAAACTATTTTTCCAGCATTTATTAACCTTAATTTTTGTTAATAAAAATGTTCATGTTAGCTCACAGAGCATTAAATATCAACAGATACTTTTTCTCCTAATAATATGTAAATAAATGTTGAGATTGAACAATACTTTACAGCATTTATTAATCTTAGTTCAACTAATGTTAACCTATGAAACCTAATTGCAAAGTGTTACCATAATAATAATAATAATAATAATATTTTAATGTTTATTGGCATATAATGTGATTAATGATTGTTATTATTATAATCCCAATCAGAGCTATGAATCTCATGAGAGTTTCTGTTAATAAGGAAGTGGTCAACAGTCGTGCTCCTGATGTGTGTGTTCAGTTGCTGTGGAATATTTCTCTCTCTGTGTCGTGAGCTGTAACATCCGTGTGTGTGTGTGTGTGTGGTGAAGGAACGCTGAAGAGACGACGAGCTCAACAGGCGGCCCAGCAGCAGCAGCAGCAGCAGCAGCAGCATCATCAGCACCTGAACCAGAACCAGCACCAGAACCAGCACGCTCACGGGCACCAGAACCAGCGGCAGGCCGCCCGTCCAGCCCAGCGCCAGCCTCAGCCCCAGCGCCACCACCGGCAGCCCCGCGAGAACTACCAGATGGGCCAGATGAGGCGCTGAGAGGCTTTACTCCAAAGAACCACACCGGGCCGCCGCTCCTCATCATCACAGTACCGCCAGGCTTCATCCGGGTTCACGCACTAAACTGGAACGCTTGACTGGAACATGTCCGGTGCCCGTAATGCTTCCGCAGACTGGAGTTTCTCTTTGGAGTAAAAACCAACCACAACTCAGTCCTTCATTCCCTCACGGAGAAGCTTCACTCCTGAGTTTCTTTTGTAATTTTCCTTTTTGTTTGTTTGTGTTCACCCTCGCGTGCCAAGGTTTACCGGGGTATTTGTAGATAGAGCGTCTCCTGTAGTCACTTCTTTGCTTTGAAAACATTTAAGACTCAAAGTGGTTTGATATGAAAAACATCTTTTTAAGGAAGTGTGTGGAGCTTCGGCCCGAACCCTCGCCACCTGCTCGGAAAAGGACTTTTATTTTGTAAGACCCGAAATATTACGCCTTCCCTTTTCCAGACTCACGGCTGTATAGAGAAACGATATTAGCTGTATTATACGAAGATTATTTCTTCTATTGTCGATAAGAGATTTACAGTTGCAGTTTTGTTGACAACACTCAGGACTCAAAAACGCTCAAACGAAGGCGGTGGTTCAGCGCGACGGATCACGCGCAGCCGCTCGACGTCATCCCACCGTTTACGTTCTTCATTCTGTGTGTGCGCGCGTGTGTTTGTATATAGCTCATGTAGAATCACGTCCTCACGTCCACTGCACTTCCGGTACACACCCCAACGAGGAATGTGCATGAAGAACTTGATTTTAATGTGTGTGTTTGTGTGTGTGTGCGTTAGCGGTGCAACCATGAAGATATGCTATGAAGATCTACGATCATGGTCGTTTCAATGGAAGCCTTTTTCCGCCACGGAATAAAAGATTAAAAAAGCAATTGCAAATTTCTCGCAATTCCGAGATAAAGTTTTGCAATTACGATCTTTTTCCTGCAATTGCGATTCTGAATTTTTCTTTCAGTTCTGAATTTTCTTCTCACAACGATGACTTTTATCTCACAATAATTTTTTTTTTTCCGAACTCTGACTTTTCTTCTCGCAATCATACATTTGTATTGCAATTATGACCTTTTTCCTGCAATTGCGATTCTGAATTTTTTTTTTTCTCACAATGCATGCATTTCTCGCAATTCGGTCTTTTTATTATTTTATTCGGTGGCAGAAACAAGCTTCCACTCATTCCAGATGACTGAAGGAACTGAAAGTGTTTTTGGGATGTTCAAATCCAGAAGATCTGCAGACGTGCAATTGTACGAAATGTTGATTTGAACCGCGGTCACGATTATTCCCTGCAAATGTGTTTTAAGGATTTAGCTGCAGTTTCCCTGTAGAGGATACTCACAGTACTATTAACACAAGGTTTAGTTTACAGTCCTTCAGTGGCGTCCGCTGAGACTCATCCTCATCCAGTCTCAGGCGTGTGAAGGGCAGCTCGCCGAGGGAACGTCATGCGTGCGTTTGAGGACGCTTCCCTTCATCCTCTCTGACAGAACGCAGGACTTTGATTACGTCACGCTCATCTCAGCAGGTGTAAACTATGTACAGTAACTGGAGAATAATTTCTGTTAATATTCGAAGGTACATTTTGATACTTTTCTCTTTTGTTCACCTCCAGACAAGAGTTTGTCGAGTCCAGGCCGGCCGCCGAGCCACATCCGGTTCTTCTTTTCCATACTGCCATCTGCCATGAAGAAACAGAGCGGCGCTTCTGTGGTTTTGCGGCGGCCTGGACTGGAGGACATCTAAATATTTGCCTGTATTTGACTTTTAATTTTTACGTAGTCTTGGTGAAATTTCATAGAGGAAAAGTGCACTGAAAAAAAAAAAAGTCTTAATCGAGTCCAAATGTTGTAGGTGAAAATAGGCCGAACACTAAAACTGAGAAACGAAGGAACAAAAAAGATTAATACTGCTGTCTGTTAATGTTCACTGTGTTTTATACAGTACCTACATTTTTGTTCACTTTGAACATTTTTACGTAACATTTCAAAACGTATTGTGCAAAGAGATGTAATTTTTTTGGAGTACTTGAAATGCATTAATAAAAAGACTGGGTTGAATGGCTGTGAGTCTTCATGTCTGTGTCTTCGTCCTCGAGGAGGATCTGCAGCGTCTGAACTCCTGCTCCTCTGAGGCCTTCAGAAGTGTGACCTTAGCGGAAACACCACAGAACCACATCCTGCACAGAGATCAGACACTGAGAGATCAGACACCACACACTCCACTCGGTCCTTTCACTGAATAGGGGGTGGTGATGGCGCAGTGGGTCAGACACATGCCTTTGGTGTGAGAGACCCGGGTTCGAGTCCACTGTGAGACACCGATGTGTCCCTGAGCAAGACACTTAACCCCTAGTTCTCCAGAGGCGTGCGACCTCTGACATATATAGCAAGAAAGAGTCAGAAATTCTGAGTTGGAAAATTTAAGCCAGAAATGTCCTAGTTGGAGTCTCTTGGTCAGAAATTCAGTTGAAAATTTCTAGTTGGAAATTCCTAGTCAGGAATTGGAATTGGAATTTCCAACTCAGAATTTCCGACAGGGAAACAGTCCTAAACGAAGATAAATTTACTGGAGAAGCAAAATGACATAAAACATTTATCAAATTGAAAAGATATTTATATTTTGGTTACACTTTAAAATAAGGACTCATTCTGCTCTGAAACTGTGAAGTACTTTGGTAGGCCTAGGCCTTGGAAATGTGCTATACAAATAAACATGACATTGACATTGACATTGACATTGACATTGAAATTCAATGAAACTCACTTTTCCTGACTCTCTCCAGATTTAATCCGGATCCTCCATACACTGAGTTCCAGGTCCTGATCGGGTCCGTTCCAGCTTATGATGTTCCTGACGCGCCTCAGCCAGTTTGACCAGACCAGCTCTCCCTTCCAGACCAGTCTGATGGACGTCAGGTGACCCAGATCAGCGGCCACCGCAGCCAATGAAGTGAAGGCCTTTGGACGGTTGCGCTCCTGATAGCTGCAACACACCAGAGTTCATGATCTCAGACACACACACACAACATTGAATATAAATGAATATTATTATAATATTTTTGCTCATTTTAAGTCTGAATAAAATTTAACAGATTTTTTCCTCCTAAAAAAGCCTGATGTAGGTTCTCCAGTAGTGTTGTGAACTCACAGGCTGAGGGGAAGGTCTCGGGCCAGGCCCCGGGTCCCGTTGAGCGACACCAACAGCGAGGTCTCGACCGGCTCCATCAGGTTCGTCAGCTGGACTCGGATCTGGTAGTGAAACACTGAGGGAGAGTGAAGAGAGTGTGTGTTGGCTCTATATAAACACCGTCTCCTCCAGACGCTCGTCTAGACTCAAACCTGGGCCTCATTAACTGACCTTTATATGGAGCTTCAGGGCCGGTTTTCAGGTACAGCCCTTTAGCGTTCCTCCCCGCGCGCTCGTGTCTCACATCGTAGCCTAGCGTGTTGCAGCGCATCTGTTTGCAGTCCAGACACAGGCCTTTGTTGAAGGTGCTGTAGTCACGGCAACGGTAGCCTATTATGGGCTGGCTGGCGTTGATCAAGGAGTCGGTGAAGAGTTTTACTGCGCGCTCGTGGGCACATTTAATGGTCTTGGGAACACCTACAAAAACACCATGAGTCATTGTCATAACAGTCTAGTCTAGGGTACAATATGCTCTTTTAAAATAGTGTGTGAAACACTGCCTTATTCAGTATGCTACATGATGCCGATTGGGATTGCTCACACAGAATGAGTGTCCCATGATGGAGATGAATTTGATGGATGAATTTGGCCATTGAAGTGTTTGAGTTTGGGTGTATATATTTTCATATATATTAGGAAGTGAACCAAACAAAACTTTATCTGGGCAGTAACTTTATTCTAGATCTGCTGTAAAGCCTCAACTCTCTCTGTGACTGTAATCTCCTGTCATCTCTGTAAAGCTGCTGTGGAACATCTGTGATGTTAAAAGCTCTATATAAATGAAGATGACTTCACTTGACTTCATTTTAATTATTAATTGTAATTTAGATTTTTTGTCACAAAGACAAATTCCTTGTGTACTTCCAATTGGCAATATCTCGAAGCCCCTGTGGACAAGAACACGTCCAGTTCGAACGGCCCCTTATGTTGTATGTTCGATTCATCACCTATTCTAGTCCGTTCAGCGATATATATACATATACTGTATACCTTGCAGGCCGTACTGGAAGACGTTACTGTAGATGTCGAGCATCTTGCATCCGGGCTGAGAGGATCCTCCGTTGGGATAGAAGTCCACGTGCGCGACGCTCTGCTTGATTCCCACTCCCGGCATGATGCTGGATGTGGTGAAGGTGTGGATGGCGTCCACAAACTGAGCGTCGTCCGGAGACAGTCTATCGAACGCCGGCAAACCTTCGAAGTGCGGCCCGGCCGGATCCAGACCTGCGTCACACAACACACATCAGTCGTCTTAGACCAGCTGTGATGTTGGTTGGAGAAAGCCTGACTGGAACGTTTGAAGAAGTTTTAAAAGCTTGAAATTTGAACATTTTGACGGAATACATATCGTTGCAAGCATGTTTCTAGCATGAATAAGTACATTGCTAACATGATTAAGCATGTTACTAACATGGTTTAGAACATTGCTAAACAGTTTCTAGCATGATTTAGCACATTGCTTGCTAACGTGTTGTTAGCATGATTTAACACATTGCTAGCATGTTTTAACCCTAGAAGGGCAAGACTGTAAAGAGTATTACAAAATTAATTTATTGGTACTTCGTAGTAAATTCCCACTTATAAGGACAAAAAAAACCTTATTTTATTTTAAAGCTTGTATGCCCAGGATACGTCACTCCTATAGATTCAGGGGAAACGGAATGCTTGTTTGGCAATGCTTGTTACAACATGTTAGCCATTCCCTCATAACTTAAACTTCTCAGAAATTTCTAGGGCCTATAAATGATCAACAGGACCAAAACCTGTTGTACACAATCGTCTTCAATCCTTCTGTCTGCTGTACATATATACACCTACAGTATCATAGTTTGACTGTGTGTGGGCGGCCTCAGGAAGGAGACACGAAACCCAGGTGGAGAAACACCCGACACCCTTTCTTCCTTCTGCCATAGATAGTGCTGGCAGAAATTGTCTAAAAAATGTATTTTTGACCTAAAACTGACTTATATGTAGCTAACTGATTAAATGACTAAATGATTAAATATAAAGTTTGAAAGTCTAGAGACCAGAGAGTCTTATTTAGAGTGACGTATCCCCTGAGATAGGCCTACAAACATATTATAAAAAATGTAAAAATTAAATTGAATAAAATATCAATGTTAGCGTAATAAGTTAATGCTTAACAACTACTTTTTAGACATGTAAGTTCCCTCCAAATATTGTAAAAATGTGAAATATATTTGAATGTAAGTAGATTTCCCACAACAGGGGGTCGTGTTGTAAATGCTGCCCGTTAAACAACAAAGTCAAAATCACCAGATGTAAATATTCACAACAGAGAATATAACGTAGACCCACACTTTCCCTGCCTCTCCTCAAACCGTGCATGTCTGTATACGGCAGGATATAAAACCCTTTTAGGGTTAACATGAATTGTTAGCATGTTTTAACATGTTGCTAGCATAATTAAACATCATTATTAGCATGTTTCTAGCATGATTTAACATTGCTAGTATGTCTTAACATGATTGAACACGTTGCTAACTAGTTTCTACCATGAATTAGCACACCGCTAACATGTTACTAGCATAATAGGGTGTGTGCGCATCCCCGAAGTATCGAAGCTTTCCGTATTGATTGTAATGTTAGTATATAACTGCTGACTCAATAAAACGTGATTTTAGTTACTGTGATATATGTATGAATGATCACGTCACCTTTATTTATATAGTGCTTTTTACAATACAGATGTTAGGCTAGTAATGTAATATCCAATGTTAGCAGTGCAACATCTACTGGAGAGCCCGAATTTGCTCGTATATAAGTTACGTCACGCTGATTTACGTTACAGACAGCACCACTATGCAACTAGCCTCTACACGAAACAACGAAACACATATTTTTTCTGCCTCCTGGTTGCGTGCGCAAGCAGTGATGATGTTGCTGAGAAATCCATGTATACTTTAGCATGTTGCTAGCATAATTTAGCAGTTTTCCCAGATAGCACAAGGGTATTTGATGTCCTATTTAAATCTGGAAGACGTATTTTAAAGACAGAGTGTTTGCTCATCTGCAAGACGTCTATAGGACGTTTCCTGTCAGATGTCAAATAGACGTTTATAAGATGTCAGTTTAACATGCATTCTAAATCATTACATCTTTGAGACATCTTCTAAACGTCTATTTGACATCTGCAGGAAACGTCCTATAGACGTCTTGCAGATTAGCAAACACTCTTTAAAATACGTCTTCCAGATGTAAATAGGAGATCAAACAGCCTAGTGCTATCTGGGTTAAGAACCGTCATTTTTAGGAAACCGGGTAAGTTAACTAAGTTAGTAAATATAGAGCATATTCAGACTGGGTGACGTTGAGAACTTCTCTTGTTCATTCTACTGATCACGCTAGTAGATCGTCCTGTTAACATGACCGATGGTCCTACACTCCGCTGACTCTGATAATCCGTTCTGTCTGATGTGTGTGTTTGCCTTCTTCATACCAGTAATGCGTCCCACTTTCCTGCGTCCTCTGAAATGGCTTCCCGCAAACCCAGCCACATGCGCTCCCAGGCTGTAGCCAATCAGATGGACTCGATCCAGAGAGAGATTACCAGCTTTCTGTCCAGAGAGGAAGTGGCGTCAGGACTCAAACACTTACTGATGCACAAACAGTATGGAACCTCAAACACACAAAGCTTTTTATAATTTCATACAAAAATCAGTTCTCTGTTTCTGTTTCTCTGATTTCTTCTACACAGACGGAGTCTCTACATCTCAGTTCTCCAGCGGCGGCCATCTCTGAGGGAAACCAGTCCGACCCAAGCGCTCTTCGATTGCGTAACTGTCCATCTGTCCATCATCTTATAAAGCCCGCCCTGGCCATTTGATTGGGCTGACCATTTCTGAAGCGATCATAATTACTCCTCAATGGATCGAGTCCAGACCGAACTTGCCGATCAAACAGTGTTGTGTGTGGGGTTCGGCTGGCATCCAGGCTAGGAATATCTATGAATGTGTTAATAATGTTGAATCAGAATCAGTTCCTCGTGCCGCATCTCTTCTCTGATGATGTGGGCGGGGCTATAACCTGTCACTCACATGAGCTGACATTTGTTATAGTTTCCGTTCACCGCTATCTAACTGTGGCGAAACTACTGAACCACCAGCATGTTCAGGTTTCTATATATTTTAAATGCGGTTTCATTCCCAGAATTTTTCCATTAAAGATGGTCATTACCTCCAGCCATTGGAGCAGCGTGGCCACGTCCCGGCCCACCTGTCTGCTGTTCTTGGCTGCGATTGGGTACGGCTGAAGGGCCAGAATCCTCCAATCGCTGATGAGCACGTTGACCTGCTGGAGGCGGACCTTCAGTGCAGACGCCAGATTGAAGATCCACTGCTCCATGAGTCCGTTCATCTGAGCAGAAGAGCACATCAGTAATCCTCACCGACCTTATCTTATAGAGCGCCTTTAAAACTACAAAACAAGCAGTACATAGAACCAGGAAAACCATGTAAACATCAACAAGCAAATGCTAGTTTAAAAATGTCTTGAGTTGAGCTTTAAAACTGCCTGAGCTTCTCCAAATTCAAGAGAACGAGAGTTTCCAAGAGTAGGAAAAACCACAGATCCAAAGCGGTGTGTGGAGCAGAACTCAGCAAGATAGACGAGGAGAGCTGACAGACTGTGTTTGGGCTGACAGAGACCAACAGTGTGGATAAATGAGGAAGAGCCGAGCCATGATGCAATAACTAAACTCAACTAAAGTTACGACATAACTAAACTCAACTAAAGTTACGACATATCTAAACTCAACTAAAGTTACGACATAACTAAACTCAACTAAAGTTACGACATAACTAAACTCAACTAAAGTTACGCCATAACTAAACTCAACTAAAGTTACGTCATAACTAAACTCAACTAAAGTTACGACATAACTAAACTCAACTAAAGTTACGACATAACTAAACTCAACTAAAGTTACGACATAACTAAACTCAACTAAAGTTAAGGCATAACTAAACTCAACTAAAGTTACGACATAACTAAACTCAACTAAAGTTACGCCATAACTAAACTCAACTAAAGTTACGACATAACTAAACTCAACTAAAGTTACGCCATAACTAAACTCAACTAAAGTTACGGCATAACTAAACTCACCTAAAGTTACGACATAACTAAACTCAACTAAAGTTACGGCATAACTAAACTCAACTAAAGTTACGACATAACTAAACTCAACTAAAGTTACGCCATAACTAAACTCAACTAAAGTTACGACATAATTAAACTCAAATAAAGTTACGACATAACTAAACTCAACTAAAGTTACGCCATAACTAAACTCAACTAAAGTTACGTCATAACTAAACTCAACTAAAGTTACGACATAACTAAACTCACCTAAAGTTACGACATAACTAAACTCAACTAAAGTTACGACATAACTAAACTCAACTAAAGTTACGACATAACTAAACTCAACTAAAGTTACGCCATAACTAAACTCAACTAAAGTTACGACATAATTAAACTCAAATAAAGTTACGACATAACTAAACTCAACTAAAGTTACGACATAACTAAACTCAACTAAAGTTACGACATATCTAAACTCAACTAAAGTTACGACATAACTAAACTCATCTAAAGTTACGACATATCTAAACTCAACTAAAGTTACGACATAACTAAACTCAACTAAAGTTACGACATAACTAAACTCAACTAAAGTTACGCCATAACTAAACGCAACTAAAGTTACGACATAACTAAACTCAACTAAAGTTACGCCATAACTAAACTCAACTACAGTTACGACATAACTAAACTCAACTAAAGTTACGGCATAACTAAACTCAACTAAAGTTACGGCATAACTAAACTCAACTAAAGTTACGCCATAACTAAACTCAACTAAAGTTACGGCATAACTAAACTCAACTAAAGTTAAGGCATAACTAAACTCAACTAAAGTTAAGGCATAACTAAACTCAACTAAAGTTAAGGCATAACTAAACTCAACTAAAGTTACGACATAACTAAACTCAACTAAAGTTACGACATAACTAAACTCAACTAAAGTTACGACATAACTAAACTCAACTAAAGTTACGACATAACTAAACTCAACTAAAGTTACGACATAACTAAACTCAACTAAAGTTACGGCATAACTAAACTCAACTAAAGTTACGGCAAAACTAAACTCAACTAAAGTTACGGCATAACTAAACTCAACTAAAGTTAAGGCATAACTAAACTCAACTAAAGTTACGACATAACTAAACTCAACTAAAGTTACGCCATAACTAAACTCAACTAAAGTTACGGCATAACTAAACTCAACTAAAGTTACGGCATAACTAAACTCAACTAAAGTTAAGGCATAACTAAACTCAACTAAAGTTACGACATAACTAAACTCAACTAAAGTTAAGGCATAACTAAACTCAACTAAAGTTACGGCATAACTAAACTCAACTAAAGTTACGGCATAACTAAACTCAACTAAAGTTAAGGCATAACTAAACTCAACTAAAGTTACGCCATAACTAAACTCAACTAAAGTTAAGGCATAACTAAACTCAACTAAAGTTACGACATAACTAAACTCAACTAAAGTTACGCCATAACTAAACTCAACTAAAGTTAAGGCATAACTAAACTCAACTAAAGTTACGACATAACTAAACTCAACTAAAGTTACGCCATAACTAAACTCAACTAAAGTTAAGGCATAACTAAACTCAACTAAAGTTACGCCATAACTAAACTCAACTAAAGTTACGGCATAACTAAACTCAACTAAAGTTAAGGCATAACTAAACTCAACTAAAGTTACGACATAACTAAACTCAACTAAAGTTACGCCATAACTAAACTCAACTAAAGTTACGCCATAACTAAACTCAACTAAAGTTACGGCATAACTAAACTCAACTAAAGTTACGGCATAACTAAACTCAACTAAAGTTACGGCATAACTAAACTCAACTAAAGTTAAGGCATAACTAAACTCAACTAAAGTTACGACATAACTAAACTCAACTAAAGTTAAGGCATAACTAAACTCAACTAAAGTTACGACATAACTAAACTCAACTAAAGTTAAGGCATAACTAAACTCAACTAAAGTTACGACATAACTAAACTCAAGTTACGACATAACTAAACTCAACTAAAGTTACGACATAACTAAACTCAACTAAAGTTAAGGCATAACTAAACTCAACTAAAGTTACGCCATAACTAAACTCAACTAAAGTTACGCCATAACTAAACTCAACTAAAGTTAAGGCATAACTAAACTCAACTAAAGTTACGCCATAACTAAACTCAACTAAAGTTACGCCATAACTAAACTCAACTAAAGTTAAGGCATAACTAAACTCAAGGATTGCTTGAACTGAAGTGTGTTACTCATATAGCCGAACTGTCTCGGGTCTTTAACTGTGAATGAACATTGTATGAATGTAACTGTAAGCCGTGCGAGGGTCGCTGGGACTGGATTGTTCTGTGTGCGAAGCGTCGACCTGTCCGATGATGTGTGTGTGTGTGTGTGTGTGTGTGTGTGTGTGTGTGTTGAGGCGTACCGTCCAGCCGTGGATGATCAGCACCAGAGGAAGGCTTGCGTTGTATCCGCACCTCTGGAGGCTTTCGGGACGGAACGGGACCAGGGCGCAGGTCTCCTCGAACACCGAGCCCTCGGCATACAGATGGAAGCTGGACTTCAGCCGCGTCTGTCCTGGAGTCAGTCCTGGAGTCTGTCCTGGAGACTCTGGAAATAGAGCCAGATGTGGAAACTCTTCCATGGCAGGCCTTCAAACAGCCTCTCTGAGAACATGCAATTACAGCCTGAAGTTCAGTGTGTCAGACTAAAATAAGAGCCGCGTGTGCCGGTCTGTGGCTCAGGACTCCAGATCTCCTTACCTGTGATGTTGGAGTCTCCTCTCACACACCCGGCCAAAACACACACGGCCAGCAGAGCGCTCAGCACTCGCATGATCAGCAGCTTCTGCGGGAGTCTGGAGAAGTGCTCAAGGTAGAGAGTGTGTGTAAGAGCGAGAGAGTGTGTGTGTGAGAGACGGATAGAGAGAGAGTGTGTGTGTGAGAGACGGATAGAGAGAGAGAGAGAGTGTGTGAGAGAGACGGATAGAGAGAGAGTGTGAGAGAGTGAGAGACGGTTAGAGAGAGAGAGTGTGTGTGTGAGAGAGTGAGAGACGGTTAGGGAGAGTGTGTGTGTGGGAGATGGTGGGCGGGGCCTGAGTGACTCATGGGGAACCCTTCTCTGCTCTGATTGGCTGCAGTTCTGCCTCTATTGGAGGAAGGGGAGGACGGGGTTAATGGTTCATGGTTGTGGTTCCTGAATGCTGTAGTATACACACCTCTCTTTAGAGAAGACAGCAGAAGTGGAAGCGGCTTAAAAACATCAACATGTTGAAAGGTTTGAGAAGTTTACTGTAAAGCAAATGTACTGAATGAAAAAAATGAAATCAAAGTCGTATGTTTAACCGTATGTGTTCCAAATCTGAAGTTGATATCATAATTTGAGACTTTTTTAAAGTTTTCACAGGATGAATTTTGAGTGTTTAATGATAAATACTAAATGATGTGAATGGGAAAATAAGGAATAAATCAAGTGCCATGTTATTTGGACATCTGTATCGTCGAGGTTATTAAAGTTAACTCGAACCTCAACCAAAACTGAAACCATCAACTCAAGAAAAGAAGAAAATGAAATGAAATGAAAAATGAAAGAGAACTAAAACTGCAACTATCCTTCATTGCTTCACAATGAACTAAAATCAGACTTGGTTTTTAACACTTCGTTGTGATTGGCCACGGCTGCAGGCGGAGGCGGGGCCTTCTGTGAGATACATCAACAGGGATAGGTATGTTCAACAGGTATGTTTCGTTCAGCAGAAACACAAACGCAGACCCGTGTGCCGTACACCACCTTCTTTATTCAGCAAAACACAAATATACAGTCCATGTCGTAGGATTTCATTACAAAAGATCTACTTTATACCAAGACTTTCAAAACAAGAAGCCTGATCTACAAACACATGAACAATAATCATAGACATAAATAATATGAATGACAATACGGTGGAATAACTTCAGCATGAAAACTCCAGGAAAGCTTTTACACACGTGTTCGTCAGGACATCTGATGCTTGTGTTGCTGATCTGCTTTATTGTGGATTCAGGACAATATTATCATCAACAGCCACATAAAATCACACATTCTGTACAGTGGAGGATTATGGGCAACGTTACACCGCAAAAGACAAAATGACCTCAGTGTTTCTGTCTTGTTCTCCAGCTCAAGGATCTTTTCAAATCAAGATTTAGTTTCTAAAGTAAAATGACTGAAGATATTAATTCTTGCTTTCTTTCTGAATGAGTTTGCACTTAAAACAAGAACAAATATCTGCCAATGGAGAAACAAACCGAACTCAACGGGAAAACCAGGGGATTTCTCTGACCCCATTGGCAGATATTTCTTCATGTTTTAAGCTCAAACTTTCAGAAAGCAAGACTTAATATCTCCAGTCATGCTGCTCTTCCAGAAAACGTCCTTGTGTGAGAATGTTCAGATGTTTGAGCAGGAAAACGAGACACACACGTGTTTTTACTGTACAGACGTGATGCTTGTATGCTGTTAAAACACTTCATGAATCATTGGGTACAAACCAGATCATTATTAGAGCAGTAACGAGTGTAAATGAAGTGGAACCATTCTAACCGGCGGATGAACGTCTGTTTACTCACGAACACAGTGTGAACATGACCAGCTTTATTGTGTTCTAGCTCATGTTGATCATCTCGTATTTGTCCTTCAGGCTGCTGTCCTCGTCCTCCTCCTCATCCTCCTCTTCCTCGGGTTCCTCCAGAGGTTTGTCAGTGTGTTTGGGGTGATGAAGCTCGATCAGCAGGAAGTAGATCACAGCGCCGACGACCCCGCCCACCATCGGCCCGGCAACAGGGATCCACCACCAGTAATCTGCAGTACTGCACACACACACACACACGCACACACACACACACACACACACAACAGTATATCACGTGTGATTCTGCAGCATTTGTACACTCATTCATTTCATCAACCATCAGAACTACATCTGACGTATCCTCCTCACCAGTTAAACCGGATCATGTCTCCATTTAACCCTAGTGTTTCTGTGAGGGTTGGACTCAATAATAGAGTCAATAGGATTCTATGAGATAAACCTACTAATATCGTCAAACAAATGAGTGTGTGTGTGTGTGTGTGTGTGTGTGTGTGTGTGTGTGTGTGTGTGTGTGTGTGTGTGTGAGAGAGATAATGTGATTCTGCATCCAGTCACATTTAAAGCAGTTGAGTGCATGTGTTATTATGTAATGAACTGATCAATAGCGGTGTGACTGAGGGAATCTGTTATTCGACATGTGACAAGTTTATATATATAGCACATTTCATACACAATGG
This sequence comes from Pimephales promelas, assembly GCF_988280905.1. NCBI lineage: Eukaryota > Metazoa > Chordata > Actinopteri > Cypriniformes > Leuciscidae > Pimephales > Pimephales promelas. The sequence continues at coordinate 26,521,479 of NC_142793.1, forward strand.
TAATTCAAAGTGCTTTACATTGAAGAAATTAAAATAATCAAAAGAAATCAGAATAATTAAAAGAGTTTAGAATAAAAATACAGTACAGTAAAAACAGTGGCCCAGTGCTGAACACACACAGCTGAACAGAAGTGCTCTGAGTCTGGATGTGTGTGTGTGTGTGTGTGTGTGTGTCTTCTCAGAAGCTGGTCCAGATGCGGCTGGCTTAATAGCTGTATACCAGTAAAAATCAATCCTAAATGTAACTGTGAGCCAGTGTAAAGACCTGAGGACTGGTGTGATGTGTTCATGTGTTCTGGTTCTGTATGAGCTGACACTGTCTGATGGTCTTTCTAGGAGGCCATTACCGAACCCATGCACACGTTTCTCTAAGTCTTGACTGGAAACAAAGCATCTAATTCTTGCACTATTTCTCAGATGATAGTATGTGACACACCTGAACACCTCCATCCCCCAGCCGGCCGCTGCAGTGAAGAGTCTCGGGCCGAGGTCTCGCGCCGGGTTCATGGGGTATCCGCAGTTCAGGCCCATCGACACACTGATGCCCAGCAGGATCAGGCCCACGGCCAGCGGCTCCACGCCTCTAGGGGCGCCGATGTTCCTCCCGTCCACGATGGCCAGAATACAGAGAACCAGCATTCCCGTTCCCACCACCTGACAGAAGGAGCTCAGGTCAGTCACGCCAGCCGAAACACTCGTTAATAAGAAGGATCTGAATCAGGTCACCGCTTCAAACCGGATTGGTGTGCTTTAGTCTGGTCTTGTTTACTCGGCCTGCGGTCAGTCTGTGCCGTCAAACACTCACTGAATGTGTTGATTCAGACTGACCTGATCCACGAATCCGCCCAGGACGGTCAGGTGTCTCCCCGGATATGATGCGAAGATGTGTCCTGTGGCGTTGATCCCCGTCACCGAGAGGATCCCGCTGGTGAACTCCATGAAGGCATCTGGGGCCGGTTGCATAAACATACGTTAGGGCAGTGTCTTAAGCTCTAGTGGGAGTTAGTTAGGGGCAGTCTCAGTCATTTTCAGTAATAAATTAGGCCACCCATGGCAGCGCCACCCTTACATGTTACATGAACGCGCCCCACCGCATCAGCACCGAAAACATGAAACCAAAAATCGTGATACGAACCGAATTGTCGGTTTGGTCTATCGTTACAGCCCGAGCGAGATGAGAAAGCAGGAGTTTAGTCGTTTGTTATGGTTGTAAAAAAACAATCTGAACATCTTTGCCAAGCACAGACCAGTACAGAAGTAATTAATAAAAATGATCGCGCGGTTCATGCCTTTTTTCACAATCCTTATGGAAGGTCGTAGAAAACATGATTGCAGGCGAAGGGAGGGTCAAGACTTTTCTGATTACAGATCTCAAATCTCCTCCGGTGGCCCCTTAAATAACAGCAGAAACTGAACACGCAAACACACACGCATTAATCAGATCCAAAACACACGGGGAACTCACCGTAATACAGCCCGAACACTGCGGCGGCCCCGACGAACGCCCCGAGCATCTGCGCCGTCACGTAGATGGGAAACTTCCAGATCTTCAGCTTCCCCAGGATCACCATCGCCAGAGACACGGCCGGGTTGAGGTGACCACCTGACACAACAATGATAGCTCACACTGTGAAATACAGTATAATTCTGAAAAAATACAGTACAAATCTAATCATATTTACAAAAAACCAAATGGGTAAATCCATCGGCCATCTTTGCTGAATTTGTGTTGTATGTCAGTGCTTGATATAAAAATCTGTTTTTTACCTTTAATACTGACATCCACCATAATAACACAGATGGTAATAAAGACATAATGTGTACAGTGTATGTCCATCTGCTAGACACACACACACACACTAGACCCTTTACCGACTAAGATATTGAAATAGATGCTTCCAGAGGTCATAGATCCTCTTCTTAATATCATTAATTTGTCTTTGTCGCTATGATATGTAACAAAAACTTTTAAGCAAGCTATGATTAAACCGCTTGTTTAAAAAAACGCAACTTCATCCTACAGAATTAGTCAATTACAGGCCGATCTCAAAATGATGTTTTTTATTAACAAAGTTGGTGAGGAGCACGTGCAGAAAATGAACATGAGAGGAGAGCAATCAGCGATCACCGAGGAGAGGTGTGCTCCGCATCAACACGTCGACAGCCGAACCACATCGTCATGTGACTTCAGGCTGCGGAGAGATTTGGTCCAGCGGTCTCTATCGGACTCCACCATTGTAAAGAGCTAACCGGAATAGCCGTATCCCTACTAAAAGACGTACTTCAATTTATTGGTGACATAGGCCTATTCCCAGGTTTACTGTAGTTAGCCAGACCCAGGCCGTATCCGGGCCAGACGCTGTGCTCCACGTGTACCAGATCTGGGCCGACACTATGATGCTGTCTGGCTGAGCGACTGAGCCCGGTTTCTCCCAAGGTTGGTTCTCCATCCTGTCACTGTCGCCTCTGGCTTCGATAGCTGGGGACACTTCATATTCAGTGATATCATTGATCTGACTGTATGAGAGCTGAACTCATTTCATAATTGATGATCTTTACAAAGATACTGAATCAACACTGACTTCAGCTGAACAACAGGCGAAATGCATAATTTTCCTGTTACACTCACTCACACACACACACACACACACACACACACACACACACACACACACACACACACACACACACACACACACACACACTCACACACACACACACAGTAAGATCAATGAATGCGCCCTGACGCTCCAGGCGCTGCATGACCTCAAAAGCAGCCGAGAGGAACGTTCATTCAAGCCTGGCAGATCAAATCAATGCATCAGTCACAGAGAAACATCACAGTCGTCTCACCTGACAGAGATTCGTCTAGACACAAACACAAGCAAACCACCGTCAACTCATGTGGAGCGTTATAGATCCGTTCTGGGAAATCCAATGATCAGATGGTGTTATTCCGGCTCGCATGTGTGTGTCCATGACAGCATACACTGAAAACACCAGCTCTTCCTCAGTGCTTCATCATTACTGTTTCTCGGACTCCATTGGCTGATATTTCACACAAACTCACTTCATTTGCCTTCCAAACACAAGACTTACTATCGTCAGCCATTGTGCCGTCTGTAACTTGATTTAAGAACGTTTAGATAATTGTGCTGGAAAACAAGACAGAAGCACTGAGGAAGAGCATAATGTTGTTGTGTGTGTGTGATGTTATCTGACCTGTGGAAGCTGGTGTGTGTTCGGCGGGAGGTTGTGTGTGTGTGTGTGTGTGTGTGTGTTTTACCCGACACGCCGCCGGACACGTAGACGCCCATCATGAGTCCAGTGCTGAAGCCGATGTGGACCGTCAGTGGCTCGCCGAGAGTGTTTCTGCTCAACACCGTCTGGGCCACCGACCCGCAGCCGAACAACTGACACACACATCGGAAACCATTCAACAACTATACGTAATCAGATATCAGGAGAGGATTACACCCTTCTGTCAGTCGTGTGGAGTAACGCTGTTTCATAAAGTTCTGAAGTGAAGGAGCTGAAACTCACCACCAGCACGAAGGTCCCGAGGAACTCGGCCAGGAACTCTTTGAAGACGCTGTGTTTGATGGCGCAGTGATGCTTCATGATCGTGTGTGTGTGTGTGTCTGAACACACTCGACGCGCCGCTGCATTAAAGCCTCTGATGGGATGGTCCAAACACACACACACACACACATCTATTGATCCCCCTCATTACAGAAGAGCAGCTCAATCTGAGATAAACATGCACCGCATCCACCGCAAACATCACTTCATTTTTTTCATACTTTTATTATTCACAGATGCATTAAACTGAAACAAAAGTACAGTAAAGACGTGTGTAATGTTACAAAAGATTATATTTCATATAAATGCTGTGCTTTTGAACTTTCCATTCATCAAAGAATCCTGAAGAACAAAATGTATCAGTTTCCACACACACATCTGAAGCAGCACCACTGTTTTCAACATTAATATGAGCATCACAAAACATTTATGATTATTATTAGAGTGATTTCTGAAGGGTCATGTGACATCGTACCGACCCCAAAACTTTTTACGTTATTCCTTACCCTGACCTTGACCCTAACATGACCCTCACCCTGACATTGACCCTACCATGACCCTCACCGTGATCTTGACCCTACCATGACCCTCACCCTGACCTTGACCCTACCATGACCCTCACCCTGACCTTGACCATGACCCTACCCTAACCCTTGACCCTGCCTTGGTAAAGCACCGTCTGATGGGAGAGAGAGGGAGTGTGATACCTCAATCAAAATATGCTTTATTAAAACATATTCACCATATTTATCTTTCAGTAACGTCTGATCAAACAGAGTGATGAGGACTGTGAGTGATTAATGAATTAACCTGCGTAAACGATGATTTTAGTAGACATGTGGCAGGAGACACGCGTGAATGATTAATACACAGTTAATTTGCATCTAGTGTTGCTTCAGTCTCATTTTCATCTTCATCATCTTCATCATCAGCTGTAATCTGTAGTTTAGTGGGTCTGTTGTTGCGCCTGCAGACAGAGGTCAGAGGTCAGTGTGAGTGAGTGAGTGTGTGTGTGTGTGTGTGTGACTCACCTGAGTCCACAGAGCTCGGTGTGCAGCTGCTCGTTCTGCTCCTGCTGCTCCTCCAGGTCTCTCTGCAGCTTCTTCTTGCTGTTCTCCAGCCTCTCCATCTCCTCCTCGGCCTCGTCCAGCTGACGCTTCAGTGTTCTCAGACGCAGGGCCAGCTGTAAACACACGTGTGTGCAGTGAGTGTGTGTTAGTGACGTGTCTGAGATGTGTCTCCTGATCTCTGGGGTCACCTGATCTTTGGAGTCACCTGATCTCTCTCTGGGGTCTCCTGATCTCTCTCTGGGGTCACCTGATCTCTCTCTGGGGTCACCTGATCTCTCTCTGGGGTCACCTGATCTCTCTCTGGGGTCACCTGATCTCTCTCTGGAGTCACCTGATCTCTCTCTGGGGTCACCTGATCTCTCTCTGGGGTCACCTGATCTCTCTCTGGGGTCACCTGATCTCTCTCTGGGGTCACCTGATCTCTCTCTGGGGTCACCTGATCTCTCTCTGGGGTCACCTGATCTCTCTCTGGAGTCACCTGATCTCTCTCTGGGGTCACCTGATCTTTGGAGTCACCTGATCTCTCTCTGGGGTCTCCTGATCTCTCTCTGGGGTCACCTGATCTCTCTCTGGGGTCACCTGATCTCTCTCTGGGGTCACCTGATCTCTCTCTGGGGTCACCTGATCTCTGGGGGTCTCCTGATCTCTGGGGTCTCCTGATCTCTGGGGTCTCCTGATCTCTCTCTGGGGTCACCTGATCTCTCTCTGGGGTCACCTGATCTCTCTCTGGGGTCACCTGATCTCTCTCTGGGGTCACCTGATCTCTCTCTGGGGTCACCTGATCTCTGGGGTCACCTGATCTCTCTCTGGGGTCACCTGATCTCTGGGGTCACCTGATCTCTCTCTGGGGTCACCTGATCTCTCTCTGGGGTCACCTGATCTCTCTCTGGGGTCACCTGATCTCTGGGGTCACCTGATCTCTCTCTGGGGTCACCTGATCTCTCTCTGGGGTCTCCTGATCTCTCTCTGGGGTCACCTGATCTCTGGGGTCACCTGATCTCTCTCTGGGGTCACCTGATCTCTGAGGTCACCTGATCTCTCTCTGGGGTCACCTGATCTCTCTCTGGGGTCACCTGATCTCTGAGGTCACCTGATCTCTCTCTGGGGTCACCTGATCTCTCTCTGGGGTCACCTGATCTCTCTCTGGGGTCACCTGATCTCTCTCTGGGGTCACCTGATCTCTCTCTGGGGTCACCTGATCTCTCTCTGGGGTCACCTGATCTCTCTCTGGGGTCACCTGATCTCTCTCTGGGGTCACCTGATCTCTCTCTGGGGTCACCTGATCTCTCTCTGGGGTCACCTGATCTCTGGGGTCTCCTGATCTCTCTCTGGGGTCACCTGATCTCTGGGGTCACCTGATCTCTCTCTGGGGTCACCTGATCTCTGGGGTCACCTGATCTCTCTCTGGGGTCACCTGATCTCTCTCTGGGGTCTCCTGATCTCTCTCTGGGGTCACCTGATCTCTGGGGTCACCTGATCTCTCTCTGGGGTCACCTGATCTCTGAGGTCACCTGATCTCTCTCTGGGGTCACCTGATCTCTCTCTGGGGTCACCTGATCTCTGAGGTCACCTGATCTCTCTCTGGGGTCACCTGATCTCTCTCTGGGGTCACCTGATCTCTCTCTGGGGTCACCTGATCTCTCTCTGGGGTCACCTGATCTCTCTCTGGGGTCACCTGATCTCTCTCTGGGGTCTCCTGATCTCCGGGGTCACCTGATCTCTCTCTGGGGTCACCTGATCTCTCTCTGGGGTCACCTGATCTCTCTGGTCCTGCAGCTCGAGCCGCTCCTCCTCCAGGTGTAGGGTCAGCTCCTTCAGGTGTCGCTCCAGTCTGCGGTTCTGCTGCTGCAGTTCTCCGTTCTCTCTGAGAGAAACACACATCAGACCAGCAGCAGGCACACTCAGTGAGATCTGTGTGTTGTGTGAGTCCTCACTTTTCCTCTCCCAGCAGCCTCTCCTCCAACTCGTGGACCTGGAGCTGGAGTTTGGAGATGGTGGCGTCGGTCCCGGAGCGCTGAGATCCCTCCAGCTGTGAGACGCGGCTCCGCAGGTCCTTATTCTGCAGGACGGGACAGTCAGGTTCTTAAACACACTCATACAATTCTGTATTTCAAACAATGCTATAAGTTCTTACTTTTCTGTACTCTGCTTCAGTGTGTGTCTAACGTATGTGTATGTTAGAGTAGTTAGAGTTAGTCTTGTTCACCTGAAGTTGTCCATGCTTCATGCTCATATACTGAAGTCCCTAATCATGCAGAGTTTGAGTACTGTACAGTAAAAAAGAAATGGACTTTTCTTAGAATTAATAAACAATTAACAATGAGTGTTCGCAGGAAAAACAGGTTAATTGATTGCAATATTAATTTTACTACATTAAGTTAATTGTACTAACTGATCCAAATATTAATCATTAATTATAACAAGCTACATTATCTAACTTTGTGACGAAAATTATGTCTATGACGCAATGGGATTGTTTATTTTTGCACGTTCAGTTTTTTAATGAATCGCATGCGTTAACACGTTAATGCCGAGAGCCCTCACTCATCTGTGAGTGTAAACGATGGTTGACCTGCCGCTCCAGACGGATTCGGTCACACTCCAGATCCTGTCGAGCGGCTCGTTCCTGCAGCAGTTCTGCTCTCAGCTGCTCCATCTGACACACACACACACACACACACACACACACACACACAATAGGATCGAAGCTTATAAACTTGGGAAGTTTTTCATGTACATTTGAGGCAGTGATATGTATAATAAAATCCTTGAAAATGATCACTTTTGATGACAATTTGTCAGACGGACAGACATTTATTCTTCTTTTGGGGGTGTGTTGAGGCTGATATTTAACAGCAATCCCCAGAATCGTGTTCTGCTAGTTTCCCCAATCTGCAAAATGTTAGTATTATATGACCATTTCTGCTGCTGCAGTACCTTCATATTCACAACTACATCATTCAGCCACAAGCTTTTCCCCAAAAGGGTGTTTTTCGGCCCCTGAGACCGGACGGGCCGAGTCGGGGATGGTCGTTATCAACTCGTTAGGGTTAGGTTAGAAAAAAGGTAGCAAAAAACACAGTGGACGTGGCTCCCGTCCCGGCCTATACATAATGCATTGATCTGTGCGTTTTAGTGCAGGAAACAACTTTATATTGCGTCTCACACACACGGAGTGTAATGATGATGATGATGATGATGATGATGATGGTGTGTGTTATTCTGAGCAGGTCAGTGGTTCTCTGTGTCTGATTGGGATGAAAATGACTGACTCCAGCTAATGACGCGCAGAGACACTGGAGAACTAGAGGCTCTTTGTCTTTAAAGAACAGGGTCAGAAACACACAGTCCATTACACACTGACCAGCATCACGACCTAGTTACACACACACACTGTCACACTCACACACTCTCATTTTGTGTGTGTGTCTGTTTGTGTGTGTGAGTGAGTGTGTGTGTGTGTGTGACCTGCTCTCGTCCTCGCTCCAGCCTCTTCATGAGCGAGTCTGAACCGCTGCGCTCCTCCATCACACTCCTCTCCAGCTCACACACTCGCACCTGCACACACACATGCATCATGGGAAACACATGCACTTTTGAAGTGTCAACTGCAGTGTGTGTGTGTGTGTGTGTATGTGTGTGTGTACCTCCATGAGTTTGTGGTGTCTGTCGTCATGTGTGTGTCGGTTCTCCTCCAGCTCTTTAATTCTCTTCTGCAGCTGTTGAGTTTTCAGCTCCGCTTCATTCAGATCAAACTCACAGCGAGAGAGTTTCTCCTCCAGCACACAGCGCTGCACACACACACACACACACACACACAGAGAATGAGTGCGTTCATCAGACCAGGAGTGGTGCATCTCCTCTACACACACACACTCACACTCAGACAAACGTCTCCTCTCACCTCCTCCTGCAGCTGCTCTTGGCTCCTCCTCTCCTTCAGCTCTCGATGAGCTCGAGTCACCCTGCTCAGCTCACTCTGACACACACACACACACACACACACACACCAGACAGACAGTCAGACAGTCAGACAGACAGACCGAGAGACAGACAGACAGACAGACAGACAGAAGGTCAGACAGACGGGTGGTGAGACAGACAGCTTACCTGTGTGTCCTCCAGATGTCTGGTCAGCACTCGGTTGGCTCCACACATCTGCTCCTCCTGCTGTCTGACCTCCTGCAGCTCCTCCTCCAGATGCTGTTTCTCCACCTGACCATCCAGAGAAGCTTCATTCAGGCGTTTCAACTGAGTCATGACTCGCTCAGCTGAATCAGCTCATCCAGAGAAGCTTCATTCAGACTGTTTCAACTGAGTCATGACTCGCTCAGCTGAATCAGCTCATCCAGAGAAGCTTCATTCAGACTGTTTCAACTGAGTCATGACTCGCTCAGCTGAATCAGCTCATGATCTCAAAGAGGATCGTGGTCAACAGGCTCGATTGAACACTGAATGGTCACTGACAGGTTGGTGTTGGGATGTGTGTACATTCCTCAGTACAGTCAGTGTATATTGCATGTTGGTCTCACCATCAGCTGCTCCGCGTGTTCTCTGAGCTGCGTCTCCTGCGCCTCCTTCTGCTGGATGAGGAGGTTGAGTGAGGAGATCTGCTCCTCCAGAGCGCTGGTCTTCTGCAGGAGCTCTGCTTTAGCGTGCGTCAGGTCTGAGATCAGCGTCTGATTCGCTTCTTTCTCCTCTGCCACCTCCAGAACCCTCCGGCCCAACAGCGCCACACTCTGGACAGATGTTAGTCGAGGCGAGAAACACAGCGTGAGGAGGGTTACAACTGACATGGGCTGCAGTAATCCATTATTAATTTAATCTTAATACTTCATACTAAGTGTCTATCCCCGTGTGTAAGTGCTGTAATCGGGCCCCGGGGCTCCTACCAACCCAGAAAACATGAAAAGTGAAACCCAGTAAGTTTGTTCTGGCGAGCCTTTCTCTGCAAGCATGTCAAAAACAAGCCGATCAGATTTCGCTCCCCTTCTGACCACCGACGGGCAGTAACGCGTTACTGTAATCCGATTACTTTTTTTCCGGTTACCCGAGGCTACACTGCGCATGCGTCGAACCGTCAGACGTACACACGCCCCTGACCGAGACAAGCGGTGTGTTGTTGTGAGTGTGTTGTGTGAGTGTGTTGTTAGTGTGTTGTTGTGAGTGTGTTGTGTGAGTGTGTTGTGAGAGTGTGTTGTGTGAGTGTGTTGTGTGAGTGTGTTGTGAGAGTGTGTTGTGAGAGTGTGTTGTGTGAGTGTGTTGTGAGAGTGTGTTGTTGAGAGTGTGTTGTTGAGAGTGTGTTGTGTGAGTGTGTTGTTGTGAGTGTGTTGTGAGTGTGTTGTGAGTGTGTTGTGTGAGTGTGTTGTTGAGAGTGTGTTGTTGAGAGTGTGTTGTGTGAGTGTGTTGTTGTGAGTGTGTTGTGTGAGTGTGTTGTGAGTGTGTTGTGTGAGTGTTTGTCTCCAGCTGCTTGCCTCTTTGGCCTGACCCGTGGCCTCCCTCAGCTGCTGAACCTCCTGTTGCTGCTCCTCCTGCAGTGTGTGCAGGTCTGAGGCGTGAGCTGAGATCTCTTCCTCCAGAGCTCCTCTCAGGGCCGTCAGCTCCCTCTCCCTGCGCCGTAAAACCTCCTCCTGCTCCTCCTGCAGCAGCTGCAGCGCCTGGAACTCGCCCCGCAGCACACACAGCTCCTGAGACACACATACACACACACACAGCTCCTGAGACACACACACACACAGCTCCTGAGACACACACACACACACACACAGCTCCTGAGACACACACACACACACACACAGCTCCTGAGACACACACACACACACACACACCCACAGCTCCTGAGACACACACACACACACACACAGCTCCTGACACACACACACACACACACACACACACACACACAGCTCCTGACACACACACACACACACACACACACACACACACACACACAGCTCCTGAGACACACACACACACACACAGCTCCAGAGACACACACACACACAGCTCCTGACACACATACACACACATACACACACACACAGCTCCTGAGACACACATACACACAGCTCCTGAGACACACACACACACACACACAGCTCCTGAGACACACACACACACACAGCTCCTGAGACACACACACACACACACACACACACAGCTCCTGAGACACACACACACACACACAGCTCCAGAGACACACACACACACACACACACACACACACACACACACACACACACACACAGCTCCTGAGACACACACACACACACACACACACACACAGCTCCAGAGACACACACACACACACACACACACACACACACACAGCTCCTGAGACACACACACACACACACACACAGCTCCTGAGACACACACACACACACACACACACACAGCTCCTGACACACACACACACACAGCTCCTGAGACACACACACACACACACACACACACACACAGCTCCTGACACACACACACACACAGCTCCTGAGACACACACACACACACACACACACAGCTCCTGAGACACACACACACACACACACAGCTCCTGACACACACACACACACACACACACACACACACACACAGCTCCTGACACACACACACACACACACACACACACACAGCTCCTGAGACACACACACACACACACAGCTCCAGAGACACACACACACACACACACACACACACACACACACACACAGCTCCTGAGACACACACACACACACACACACAGCTCCAGAGACACACACACACACACACACACACACACACACACAGCTCCTGAGACACACACACACACACACACACAGCTCCTGAGACACACACACACACACACACACACACACACACACAGCTCCTGACACACACACACACACACAGCTCCTGAGACACACACACACACACACACACACACACACACACAGCTCCTGACACACACACACACACACAGCTCCTGAGACACACACACACACACACGCATCTCTCCCCCAGCATGGCTTCAGATGAGCTCGTACCTGCAGCAGCCCGTCTCTCTCTCCGGCCTCGCAGCTCTTGGCGCTGTCTAGCTCATCGTGGATGTCCGACAGCTGCTGCTGCAGATCTCTCATGTCAGAGCGACACTGATCACGCGCCCGTCTGGCCTGGAGGAGTCTGAACACACACACAGAACATCATGGCTGCTCCTGAACCGGATCAGCAGAACTGAACTGCACGTATACTGATGAAGTTTGGATTCTCACTGGTCGAGTGACGTCTGCAGCTCTTTCTCCATGTCGGTGAGTTTGTGTCTCAGCGTCACCTGCTCCTGCTCACTCCTCTCTAGCGCCTCCTGGAGTCTCTCCAGCTCCGCCGCTCTCTCCTCCTCCTCCTCAAGCAAACTCTGTTGGTTCTGTAGAGACGTCAGACGAGCCTCAGACCGCTGATGGCCGAGGTCACTTGGTCAGATCACATGACACGCGTGATGTCAGACGAGCCTCAGACCGCTGATGGCCGAGGTCACGTGGTCAGATCACATGACACGCGTGACGTCAGACGAGCGTCAGAGGGTTAAAGTTACTTAGTCAGGGGTAACGCTAGTAGGACGTTGATTAACAAAATAGAGAAGTATATTTTAAAGTATGTCAGTGAGCCTTTGTCTTGTCTTTAATCGTCTTATTTTACGTTATATCATTACGACCAAAGAACTGTCAATATTTCCAAGCAATAGGTGTTTTTGTTAAGCATGTCGACGTTTACCGGTAGCCGTGAATGGGTCTGCTCGATCCCGCGCATCATCATCATCTTTTAGATTTTCCGGAAGGAAAACAATTCCTCTCCCCCGTCCAAACGTTGAGGATACCGGTCTCAGATTTGCACAATCCATACGCACAACGCTTCAGCACGTTCCCCTCGCTCGAAAGCTTGCCAGACCTTCCGCCCATAGTTACGGTTGCTAAGACACGATTGGCCAGTGGTGGTTGTCAGGCGTGGCTTAGCGAAGGTCAATTATGCTTATATTTATTGATTGCAACATTCATAATGTATTTCATTATATCACAAAGTGTGTATTTTATTTAATATTTCTTGAGGTTTTTGATTTTTAAGGCATATTTCACACATACAGTATTTAAGGCCTTTTCGTGTTGTATGGAAAAATAAATGTTTTACAGCTTTTTTTTGTTTACGTTTTAGTATACTTTTAATTACTTGCCATGACTTATTTAATAAGTTCATTTTATATTAATTTAGTCTGTTACATGATTACATCCAAAATACTTGAGTCAAAGTACCAGCAGTTCCAGTAAGTACAGTAAAACTGTCATCAAAACGATAAACATTATTAATGATGGCTTTACTACAGAAAGAGCAGCTGATACTGTGTGATAAAGGGTGGATGTCGGCTCACCTCCTCTAGCGCTCTGAACATCAGCTCAACCTGTCGCCTGATAGCCGTTTCATCCTCACTGGACCTGAGGGACACACACACACACACACACACACACTCACAGGGTTGATGATTACCGTACTCCTGCACTACTGTAGTGTATTCTCGTGCTCTGGGTACACTATGACAGGTTTCTGAAGTTAGCGCTGACTGAACCGGATCTCCGGCCCGTTCTCACCCTTCTCTGAGGAAGTTCACCATCAGCAGTTTAACGGTTTCCTCGTCGGGATGATCCGGAAGCTCCCGCTGTCCCTTCAGGAGATCAGGAGTGGCCTGACACACGCAGAGCAGGAGCAGACCATCACACACACACACACACACACACACACAGAAGTCCTTCCACTGAATCACACTCATTTGAACAGTTTGTTGTCTCTACCTGAGCCGTTCTCTCCATCTCTTCTTTGACCTCTGACCCTGCAGATGTAGAGCTGACCTCTGTGACCCCCGTGACCCCGGCAGCCGGAGTCCGTGAGCGTGTGGATCTGGTCTCCAGGCTCCTGGAGCGCCTCTTCTCCTCAGGAGTGGTTCTGCTGTGGTGACGAGGGGAACCGCTGGGGTTCTGCTCCTGAGGGACACACGCCCTGCTGATGATGTGGGACGGCCGGCAGGGAACGCTCTCCACCACCGGACCCGGGAATCCTGCTGCCGGCACCGGTATCCGGGCTCTCTTCACCACCACAGGCGAGTTCGGGCTGCTTGACCAGCGGAGGGTCTCCGGGTTCCTCTGGTTCTGCTGAGCCCACGGGTGCCGGGAGGATCTGGAGGATCTGGATTGGTCCGGTGGAGTTTGAGCGCTCGAAGCCCCGCCGCTCATGCTGGACACACACTCCTGCTGCCATGGCGGCTCCATCGGGAACACGTCAGGATAGTCTGGAGAGTCCAGGTTCCTCTGGGTGTTCAGAACCACACAGGGCTGACCGGACACACCCTGAACCCGCACCCTCAACCCGAAGCAGCCCGAGTCTCCATCAGCCGGAGCAGAGCGTCTGGGGGACTCCATCTGCACACACACACACACACACACACACACACACACGAGTCAGGTCACCTTCATTTATATAGCGCTTTAGGGGCCGCTAACACCACACGGCTCCAACAGAAATCCCTCAACGCCATCCAGACGCTCATTCGCACAAAGCAGTGAAGCTTCCAAAGCTTGAATTTTTAAAAAAATTGACCTCAACAAATTACTTGTTTGGACTGGGGACACTTCAGGACCGCCGACTGGACTCGGGACTTTAATCTGACAGAGTGTGTCCGCTTCCCGGACAATGTTAGGAAGATTGTTCCAGAGTTTTGGTGCTAAATAGGGACAGGACCTCCCGCCTGCAGTCGATTTAGATATTCTAGTATCTAGTAGTTTGTTTATTAAGTGTGCAGGGCAACCACCCATTAGAGCATTACAATAATCTAGCCTTGCCATACCATAGGCTAGCCTAGCCTAACCATAGCCAGCTTAAGGTTTTTGGCACGTATCCTAGCGACAAAGACGAATTAATGATATTAAGAAGAGGATCTATGACCTCTGGAAGCATCTCTTTCACTAGTTTAGTCTGTATAGGGTCTAACACTGTACAACTTACATACAAGTTGTCGACACACACACACACACACCATCAATGAGCTCTCAGTACAGACTGAACAACAGACTCACTCTGACATCAGCAGCAGGAACAATAGAGTTTACAGCAGAGAGAGTGATGATGACACACACACACACACACACACAAAGTCTATCTTTGCTATCTTTGTGGGGAATCTCCATAGGCATTATGGTTTTTATATTTTACAAACTGTAAATACATTACACACACACTATCCCGACCCCTAAAACTTTCTGCATTTTTACATTAAAAAACAACAACGTATGATTTATAAGTGTGTGTACCCATGGGATCAGGATGCGGAACGTATATTTCACTGATTTTGCGCGCTCTCACAAAACTTTCGAGATCTCCGCGAGCGCGCGCAGTTTCTGAACGCGACACTTTCCTGAGAGAAGCAGCGCAAAAACATTGAAATACATATTGTTTTACATCACCATGCCTGTCCGCATATTCAGAACCTTTACATTCAATGAAAGGTTTTTAAATCAATGACACACATCTGTCACTCTTTCTGATAGAGATGTATCGAATAAGACAAACAGTGTATTGAAACTAATCACAGAATTTCTGATACAGATGATAAAGGTTTGTTAAAATGGTCAATTCACACTAAAACATCCGTTCCTGGAAAGGCAATAAATATTGGCAGTGGATTAAAGTGAGAAGAACAGGATCTTACCGCTGCAGCCTCACACACACACTTCAGCTTGACAGCTTCACACACTTCAGCTCAAAGACTCAGCGGTCCGAGGCCACGCCCCCGGGATCTGATTGTACAGGGGGAGCGAGGGCCCCGCCCCTGAGCCTCTGGGGCCCCGCCCACAGCCTGAACAGATGACTTTCATTGAGAACAGTTTTCTTTTCAGCCCAGAAACAGCTTTTAAAGTATGAATATGATACTTGGACAATAGCTGGGATTCCTTTCTTTGGAAAACAGACAGACACCAGAGTTTAAATAAATCATCTAAAACACTTTATTTTAAAACTCTTAGAAAAAATATTTGCTACATCTGATGTATAAATGTGTCATTGATCATAAAAAGTGTGTGTGTGTGTTATCAACTTTAATATGCAGGACGAGTTTTGCTGCATAACCGAATGAAACTGATCAGAGTCTCACAGATGAAGACACACACACACACACACACACACACACAGTGATAACAGGAGATTACAGTAACAGAAAGTGTTTAGGCTTTACATTTACATTTTTATTTATTTAGCTGACGCTTTTATCCAAAGCGACTTGCAATCGCCATATATGAGGTCAGAGGTCACACGCCTCTGGAGCAACTAGGGGTTAAGTGTCTTGCTCAGGGACATATCGGTGTCTCACAGTGGACTCGAACACGGGTCTCTCACACCAAAGGCATGTGTCTGATCCACTGCGCCACCCCCATATACAGCAGGTCTAGAATAAAGTTATTATCATTAGTTAACTAAGCGTTACAATAATCTTGCCTTGATGACGTCATGAACGCTGCTGATTGTTGCACTTTTGTCATTGAGAGCATATGACGTCATTTATATATATATATTTTTTAGATGGAAAATGCAGTTTTACAGATGCTAGGAACGTGACTTTCAAATGAAAGATTGTCGTCAAAGAGCACACACACACACACACACACACAAACACACACACAGAGAGAGAGAGAGAGGGAGAGAGAGAGATCTGAGACTGAGAGATCAATAAATTCGGAGAGAGGAAAACGCTTACAGACTTTAAACCTATGACGAACAGGTTTATCGAGGTGTGTGTGTGTGTGTGTGTGTGAATAAACACGGAGTTGCAGAACATCAGCAACACCAGCAGAAACACGAGGAGATGATCATAACACACACACACACACACACACACACACACACACACACACACACACACACACACACACACACACACACACACACACACACACACTAGCATTTCCTCTGTTTCCACGCATGACGTATATGCAGTGAACAGGTTACCATGGTAACTTTTTTGTAAGGCTTCCTCTGTCCTTTAAAATGGGAGTGGCGTAATCTGCAGTCACGAGCCCCAGTTTCCTGGCCAGCTATTGGCTGTCGTCCCGTGACGTCACCAGATTCGGCTCCTCTTTTAAAAAGCAGGCGGGAATCGCGCGCTTTATTTGGTCGGCTCAGCTGCTGTGAACGAGCGCGATGGTGCGGACTAAAGCGGATAGTGTTCCCGGGACATACAGGAAAGGTAAGAACCACCGAGCAAACCATCTCATATCGGCCAGACCGATTAAACCTGCGGCAGGAACGGTAACCTGCGGTAAATCCGTTCGTAGTAATCGTATTATTGTTGTTGTTATTAACTTACTATTATCAGTTGTTCCGTTTATTTTTCTTTCTTTGTTGATGTATAAGTTAGTAGAAGATGAGTAAGTGTGTTTATCTTTCATTTCCCGCCGAAACCACACCGGGACTAAACCCGCGGCACTGGTGTGGTTTCCCTGAGGAACAGCGCTTTTATACGGTTATCAACAATGTTCATCGGAGAACTTGATTTAGCGCGAAGCTGTTGTCTAGCGAGCTTTGGTGTTTCACCTGATGTTCATGTTAATATTGGCGATATAAGTTATTAAATGAATGTTTTCACAGCCCGAATGATCTCATTGTTATTGTTTGATCAATAGAATCGAATATGAATGAATATTTATGTCTAATAATATAGTTTAACGGTGACAGAAAATGGCGCCACTTTCACCATCTGCGTCGCGTCACAAAGAGACGCCGTGGATCCCCGCTAGTGGACCTGATGTCATCCTGGACGTGTGGCTTGTGTTATGCAGGATTTATTAAATGTGGTTTGTTGATTTTTGAGTGTTTTTGTGTTTAGCTGTTGCAGCTTCCGCGCCCCGGAAGTCCCTCGGCGCGTCCGGATCTATGAACGCGCAGAGCGGCGGCGCGCAGTCGGGCACGCCTGGTGAGTGCGCGCACACAGACGCACACTCTTGAAGGACTTTTTTTAATTTTTATTACAAGCTGAACGATATGTATATTTAATAGTTTTTAGACTGTAACGCTCATGCTGATTTCAGTGCATGTGTTTCTGTGAGCAGTTCAGATGACCTCATGACCTCATGCACGTGTGTGTGTGTGTGTGTGTGTGTGTGTGTCCTCAGCCAAAGGCAAGTACGCGGGAGGGAACCCTGTGTGCCCCAGGCCCACCCCCACATGGCAGAAGGGCATTGGAGACTTCTTCGGCGGTCCCGGCCGGAAGCCCGAGAAGGAGAACCTTCATCCTAATGAGGAAGATGAAGATGATGAAGAGGCGGGCGGCAGCAGCAGCGCCACTAAAGCTCCTAGGAAGTGAGTGAGGAACTTCCTGTCTGTGTTGCACTGCCTCTGATCTGTGTTTCTGTGATCCACTGATCTGTATTTCTGTGTTCCAGGTCAAGACCCATCATTGAGGAAGATGATGAAGAGGCGGGCGGCAGTGGCGTCACTAAAGCTCCCAGGAAGTGAGTGACAAACTTCCTGTCTGTGTCTTACACGGTCTCTGGTCCGGGTTTCTGTGGTCCACTGACGTCTCTGGTCCGTATCTCTGTGTTTCAGGTCCAGGCCCATCATTGATGATGAAGAGGAGGAGGAGTGATCCCACAATTCTCATGAGTTTTTAGTGTACATCTGTAAATATTTTTATTGGAATGTTGGTTCATGTTGTACAGAAGTTTAATAAAGTGAGTTTTTCAGAGATTTTGAGTGTCTCCTGTGATTGGGTGCGATCGATCCATTAAACCACTGATCAGATTCTCCAATCACACACGAGCAGAGATGATGATCCTCCAATCACACACGAGCAGAGATGATGATCCTCCAATCACACATGACACGAGCAGAGATGATGATCCTCCAATCACACACGAGCAGAGATGATGATCCTCCAATCACACACAAGCAGAGATGATGATCCTCCAATCACACACGAGCAGAGATGATGATCCTCCAATCACACACGAGCAGAGATGATGATCCTCCAATCACACACGAGCAGAGGTGATGATCCTCCAATCACACATGAGCAGAGATGATGATCCTCCAATCACACACGAGCAGAGATGATGATCCTCCAATCACACACGAGCAGAGATGATGTTTTGATAAATTGGGTTATGGTTTGCATGATTCATATAACGTAATTAAGGGGGGGGGGGGGGGGGAATAAACATGAACAAAGCTGTTTTCATTATACTAGGCATATGGTGAATGAAACTTTAAAAAATAATTACCTAGCATTTGTACCTTCAGTAAAGTAAGTGTCTAAATAAATTCATAATACGAAAACGGGCTGAATATCATTTGGCTGAATGTTTACTATCACTGACAGACACTCAGTGGAGGAACTCACTGGATCTAATCTGACACACTCTCACACACACACACACCCGACAGTGGGGATTCTAGGGGCCAGCCACCCCTGAAAGCTCATTGGCCACCCAGGCCAGATCTGATTGGTAGTTGGTCAAATTTAAGTTATTATTAAGTTCGTCAACACAAGAAACCAGAAAATGCTGTCAATCAATGATGACAGCTGATCAACTGATTTACGGCCAGTTTTACGTTTTTAACTAACACAGTAATGGTCGTGCTGAGGCTAGAGAGCTGTTTTCTGATCAGGTGACCCATGAGATGCGCGCGCTGGCTGCTCCGTGAAACAGGAGGACGGTCACAGTACAACAGCAACAACGATAAAAACGCTGCATCTGTAGATTTGAGAGGTATGGTAATTTAATGTTTATCGTAGTTCCCTCTGAATGTGTAGGAAAACGGAAAAAAGTCGAACTACACTGTTCTAGCTAGCTTAGCAGCCCGCAAACCATAGACAGTAAAAGGGTCACTCCTCCACCGCTAGAGGCCAGTGAGTAGCGCTCGCGCGTGTCCGGCTCTTCCGCTTCCGGTCGCGCTCTTCTTCCTCCTCTTACGCTCCCCTCATCATCATGGTGGGTGTCCGACTGCTGTCTCTCCGCGAATCCGCTGCAATCCTCCGGCGGTTGCGTTCCGCTCGTCACCGTGAACCCTCGCGCTGCGTGTAGAGGCCGAGTGGCGCGCGTGAGTGCGAGTATGACGGACGGATGAAGCGCGCGATCCCCTGGTGAGTGATCGATGCATCTGATCAGATCTAATAGCGCTTCTCTGTTGTGATGCTCAACTGTAGGCTGTATATTTGAGGTTATTTGCTGAGATGTGTTAATGTACCATGTTTTTTTTTCTGTTGTTGAATAATAATAATAATAATAAAAGATCTAAAAGCGCTTCTGCCCGGCCCATAATGCACCATTGCCGGCAGACCCGTGTGTGTGTGTGTGTGTGTGTGTGTGTGTGTGTGTGTGTGTGTGTGTGTGTAGGCGCTGCAGAGTGAGTGTTATTAATGCCTGGTGCTCTTCTGTGTGTGTGTGTTCTGATGATCCTATTCTGTATGTTCTACTTTGTGAGTGTGTGTTCTGTGTGTGTGCGCGTGCAGGGACAGCTACGTGCCAGAGGTGAGCTTTCCCATCACGCTTTGCGGTGGTCACGTGACC
The DNA here is from genome assembly GCF_988280905.1 of Pimephales promelas. Taxonomy (NCBI): domain Eukaryota; kingdom Metazoa; phylum Chordata; class Actinopteri; order Cypriniformes; family Leuciscidae; genus Pimephales; species Pimephales promelas. The sequence goes on from NC_142793.1 coordinate 26,541,703, forward strand.
TGTCTTTTTTTTTTTTTTTTTTTTTTTTTTTATACCTGTCTCGAAAGTGACTGTGGAGTGTCGTCTCCAGGTCATCGAAGCACAGGGAGAGAAACTGAAAGTGTTTCCCGTGTTTGCTGGATTCTGTTCCTGACGAACCCTGAATCTTTCGCACAACAGCTCGCTAGCGTTAGCATTAGCACCTGCTCTGCTGTTCCAACGCCATGCTAGCAGCTGAAAACCTGATCAGTGTTTGTGTGTTCTGATGATCCTATTCTTCTTCATGTCAGGCGACGGTGATGTCACTTCCTGTCCCCGCACCTGATGAAGCACATCCAGCAAGGGCCTGTGCGCGGCATCTCCATCAAACTGCAGGAGGAGTGCAAGCGCAGGGACAGCTACGTGCCTGAGGTGAGCCTTCCCATGATGCTCTGCGGTGGTCACGTGACCTGTCTCGAAAGTGACTGTGGAGTGTCGTCTCCAGGTCATCGAAGCACAGGGAGAGAAACTGAAAGTGTTTCCCGTGTTTGCTGGATTCTGTTCCTGACGAACCCTGAATCTTTCGCACAACCGTTCGTTAGCGTTAGCATTAGCACCTGTTCTGCTCTTCCAACACCATGCTAGCAGCTGAATGAGAGGTGAAGCGGGCGAAGGAGGCGTATTGCAGAGACGGTTTTGTCACGCGGAGTGATAAAACTACTTTTATTTTGTTACTTTATTAAAAATGAATATCAATCAACAATAATCACCCGTCAAATGATCATCTCTCCTCAGTTTAGCGAGAGAACGGCACACAGAACACCTGGCTGTTAGAAAACACAGTTTCAACTGAGCTAATGCTACAATTTAATAAAAAAAAAATGATATTATATCATTTACTGTATTAAAGCAATTTTAAAATGCATCTATATGATATTGTCTCAATATTTTAATGTTTTATTAAAGTATTGAATAATAAAGGTAGAAACCCCATAACCCTAGCATGGAGTAAACGTTAAAGCAGAAATATGAAAGCTGTCAGTAATCGCGCTCGGTCCTCTCGCATTGCATTCTGGGAAATTGTGCTTCAAGTGTACGTCGAGTTTAGACTTGAATTCAGAGAGGATTGTGGGTAAAGTAGTGCATGAATATTGTTCACTCAGACAGCCGTTCTAGTGCACTATATAGTGTACAGGGAGCGGTTTCAGACGTGGCTGTACTTTAGCTTTATTAGCTTTAGCTTCTCATGTTTGTACACATTCTATATTTAGTGTACATGTTCGTTAGTTACATTTTTAGTAGCTTTGTCACATTTATTAGTTGTTTTAAATTATTGCTAGTTTAATTTATTGATTTCTAGGTAAAAGGTAAAATTGTTTAGAAATCAAGTTTTTCAACCAATCTTTTAATTGTAGCTTTATCTCAATTAAGTGTTTTTAAAGTTGTGATTGAGTGGTATTAGCTCGCGTGTGATGGTCATGTGATGTGTTTCCCGCAGGTGTCGGCTCTGGATCGGGAGATCATCGAGGTCGACACAGACTCCAAGGAGATGCTCAAGCTTCTGGTAAGAGTCACTTTAACCCTTCCCATGATGCTCTGCGGTGGTCATGTGGCCTGTCTCGAAAGTGACTGTGGAGTGTCGTCTCCAGGTCATCGAAGCACAGGGAGAGAAACTGAAAGTGTTTCCCGTGTTTGCTGGATTCTGTTCCTGACGAACCCTGAATCTTTCGCACAACAGCTCGCTAGCGTTAGCATTAGCACCTGCTCTGCTGTTCCAACGTCATGCTAGCAGCTGAAAACCTGATCAGTGTTTGTGTTCTGATGATCCTATTCTTCTTCATGTCAGGCGACGGTGATGTCACTTCCTGTCCCCGCAGGCACCTGATGAAGCACATCCAGCAAGGGCCTGTGCGTGGCATCTCCATCAAACTGCAGGAGGAGTGCAAGCGCAGGGACAGCTACGTGCCTGAGGTGAGCCTTCCCATGATGCTCTGCGGTGGTCACGTGACCTGTCTCGAAAGTGACTGTGGAGTGTCGTCTCCAGGTCATCGAAGCACAGGGAGAGAAACTGAAAGTGTTTCCCGTGTTTGCTGGATTCTGTTCCTGACGAACCCTGAATCTTTCGCACACACCTGTCGATCCGATCATGTGACCGCTGAGGTCAGAGGTCACAGCTGTTAGGGATGGGCAATTTTGTCGATTTCTATCATCAACAGGTCTCAAATAACGAGTGCTTGTGCAGGGGGCGTGTTCATCATGAAGAAATGTTTAGACTGTTAGGAAAATGAATGTTGTCAAATAAAAATGACATGAAAACATGAACGTATGAATGGAGAACACACAGCTGAGGAGTAAACGACCTGCCGCGTCATAATCGCTAATGTTCAGAGCATCACACGCGCTCGCGCGGCCGGATCTTGCGTGTGCGCTTCATCCTCCTCGTGCTGAATATGGGCGCAGGGCTTACAGTAGTCCGGCACCGGCCCGATTCATTTTTGTCCAGATTTAACGTGTTCAAATATTTAATGCATCCGCTCTTTCTGTCATCCGCTAGCTAGGGTTATTATTATGACCACGCGAATGCTTTAAACCATACATGCGCAACAAGACAAAAGACAACGCGCTGTCAGCGAATCACAGAAAGACGCGCGCCAGTATCGAGTTCTCTTTCGTGCTCAGTGACACACACGTTTATGCCAAAATGTCTGTTTTGTCGAGCGTCCTCAAGAACAGTCTTCAATGAGTTCAATAAAGTCTTAAAGGGAAGTGAACAGTGGAGAGAACGAGAGTAAAGTTCTGTCTGAGTAAAGTTAGCCTAAAGAACAGTTACTGACCGCTCTTGACTAAAGAACGCTTGTAGCTTTGAGGATTAATCTATATTTTATTTATGTGATGCGGACTGTTTTATAACCTTTAAAATAAATGTTGCCAGATAAGTCTCATCCCCAACTGAACATGTCTAATATTTGAGATTAATTCTATATAGACTTTAGATTCAAATTAATCTAACACTAATATGTGCGCTAGTCTGCAATAACCAATCAGATCTCAGGAACGTCCCCAATAATCAGTGTTGGGAAAGTTCACTTTCTACATGAACTAGTTCAAAGTTCAGGTCACACATTTTAAAATGAAGTAGTTCAGTTCATAGCTCTTTTTTCCGTATGTTGTGAGCTCTTTTTAATTTTTATTATTGCCACAGCCCATGTACAACCACAGACAACAATTATTTAATCGACGGGCAGTTTGCACAAACGTAAGATTTTTCCCATCCTCACCGACCTCGTCATTAGCCGTTAAAATGATCGTACGACGCCTCCTCGCGCCTTATTTAGCTGACGCTTTTATTCAAAGAGACTTACAATTGCTATATATGAGGTCAGAGGTCGCAGGCCTCTGGAGCAACTAGGGGTCAAGTGTCTCAGGGACACATCGGTGTCTCACAGTGGACTCGAACCCGGGTCTCTCACACCAAAGGCATGTGTCTTATCCACTGCGCCACCTCAAGTTCTGTCAGTCATCATCGATCAGCTGTAGATCGGATGGACTGACCCGGTTCTGTGTGTGTGTGTGTGTGTGTGTGTGTGTGTTGAACTGTGATGTCACTGATCCAGTTCTGTTTCCGCAGGACTTTCGGAGCCTGTCGACTCTCCAGGTCACGCAGCCTCCTGTCGGCATGAACTTCAAGACCCCTAGAGGAGTGTGAATATGTGTGTGTGAGTCTGATGATGATGGACAGGTGTGTGTGTGTGTGAGAGAGTCTGATGTGTGTGTGTGTCACCTGGTGTTCTCCTGTTTAATGAGCCTCAAGCAGAAGCGCATCAGTGGATCTACTCTTTATACTAAAGTTACTCGATAAACACTGAGTGAAACATCAGCTTAACTGAACTTATTTAAAATCTGTGTCTGAAACACTGAGTGTCATTTTACAATCTTTGATGAGTGATTGTATTTATGATTTATTGACGTCTAAAGTCTGAAATCAACGGTCTTTGAATTCTGTATTTCTGGCATTTGGTTTTATTTTGTCTGCAAATATTGATGTGATTTATAATAAGATTAATCAGTACGTGTAATTTGACATCCCTAATTGTTAATATACTTCCTTTAATATTAAAACCATAAATCCACTCCCTGGTGAAACTGTCAATATTTACAAAGAATTTAACATTTTATGTTCATTTAAATATCAATTGTTCAACTCGAGGTTTATGGCACTAAGATATTGCTGCACGTTTCCGCTTCAGAACAGGACGGCTTCAGTACGTGTTCATGTACAGTATGGATTAGGCCTCACCTTTAAGAGTTTTGAACGTTAATAAAAAAAACTAAAATTGTTTAAATATTGTTTTGTTTTTTTCAGTAGGCCTACCGCATAATCTCATTTATTTTAATATCAATTATCTAAATAGTGTATGGTCTCAAGCATCATGCCTGACACACACATGTCCACTGTACAGTGTTTTATGACTGCAAGTCCTCTTTATGCTAGAAGGGAGAACCGTGTATTAGGCCCCGTTTACACGAGAACGCTCGCGGGTGAAAACTAAAACTATTTTATCGGATGTGCTTTTCCTTCACACGGCGAAAACGCTCCATCGTTCCTGTTTAAAGGGTAAAAATGAACGCAGGCGTGCGGACTTTGTGTTGTGTGGCAGTGCTTCATATCGCCACTTTAGCCGTCGAGTACATACCAATATTGAATTTCACGCACTTTCGCATCACCACATGCACGCGGATGATGTCCCACCCCAAACGCTAGTCTCGTTTTCTCTTCAGAATCGTTTGCGTGTAAACAGCCATATATGCTCCATATTATGTGGAACAGCTAGATGAGTGGCTCAATCTCAAACTGTGGTCTCTGTCTGGGTTAAAATCCTCTCTTAAAACCGTTTTTTTATTTGGCTTTTAATTCACTGTGAACTCTTGTCATGAGACAACTGTCCGCTTGCTCCCCGTAAACCCGTACGTCTCTCCCCGTTGCTCTGGTCTGTGCTGGCTCCCCCTGCTGGTAAGAAGGGCTAACAGCAGATGGAGGTTATGGAGGCAACTGATATTCCTGCTGTTCTTGGATGTCAAAACTGTTGAATTTTCTGTCCAATTTGAACCACTGAATTTGTAAAGCAAAATAAAATGGACTGAAAATTACCTGTCGAATATTATAGGTTGTATTTTCAAACATTTTGGAAGAGAAATCTGAATGGTGAATATGGATTATTGATTTTTTTTAAATGATGAAAACGTGTGTGAAATGTTTTTGAATTTAAATATTCACAGCTTAAATATACAATCATGTTTAATTAGCCTTAAAATGCTAGCACGGTTAATGCAATGCATATTTGTTCAGGTAGTGTTATTCAAAATACTTTGTTTCAAAAACATTAGTCATTATTTTACTTCCATATTTCTCATTCATAACTGAACATGTTTGCATTGAGAGGCGTCTGACTAATTTCTGCTTGAGTTGAGTTGACCTCTGACCCACGGTTGACCTGCTGTGGAGGAAGACACATAGACTGTAACGGCTTCACTTCATACTGACGGGAAATATGAATGATATCTGAAATATAGACCAGAAGAACAGTGGAAATGTTCAGGCAACGTGATCCAATAATTTACAATTTTATTAAATCTTTCAATGTAAAACGAGGGGCTTTGGGAAGAACAGTCAGCGAGGCTGCGAGACACATCAGGGGCTTTCGCTGCAAAAATTCATCATCATAATCACTATTATTGCAAAAACGTCCAATAAAGTCCATGACTGTCACATGATCCTTAAGGAAGTGACAGCCAATAAAAACGAACAAAAACAGGAAGTCGACCAAACACAATCACCTTATTACGACTAACTCTGTCACTGTCACAACATTCGAGAACTTCTTTTCTGTTAAAACGAATTTAAATATTTTTAAAAATATTTCATCATCTACTTTTATTGCGAAAATAGGCAACTGGACTAACTGTGATGATGATGATGATGATGATGATGATGAGCAGTGGGAGGCCACGGCAACGGCACTGTCCATGTCTCCATGACGACCGCCACCATGATCCCTGTCTCCATGACGGCCGCCACCGTGTCCCTCGTCTCCATGATGACGGCGGGCCGTAAAGCTCTTCTCCATGACGACCTCCGTCATGATGCCGTCTCCATGAACACCGCCGCCGTGATGCCTGTCTGTGGCGACTGCCGCCGTGTCACTCGTCTCTATGACGACCGCGATGCTCGTCTCCAAACAGCGATGCGTGTTTATCTTGCGCTCAAGCAGTTGCGAGTTTTTGGACAGTTTGCTGGATCTCTGTACATGAATTCCCTGAACAAAACGTACAAACAAACACAAGTGCGTCCTCATGAACCCGAGACCCCCGTCCTGCCGACAGTCAGAAGAATCCGTCAGGAATGTTGTCCTCGGGATTTGGGTAATCAAAGCTCAGAGTATAAACATAAAACCAGAAGAGGAACTCAACGGCATGAACACAGAAATGTCCATCCATCCGTTCGTCTCTGGCGTCTCTCCACAAACTCTTTCCAGAGCCTGTGTGTGTGTGTGTGTGTGTGTGTGTGTGTGTGTGTGTGTGTGAGGTAAACCGCTCCACTGCAGAAACTGATTGGACGGTAGGGTGAGAGGAGGCGGGGCTTCATGCAGAGTGTCTCAGGTGGGCTTCCTGGATGTCAGACACATCAACTCTCACACTCACTCACACACACACACACACACACACACACACACACACACACACACACACACACACACACACACACACACACACACACACACACACTGTTGAAACAGTAACTCTCAGATTCAGTCACTGAGACCAATAGCTATATATTAATCTAAATGAATTAATTCATTTGTGTAAATTATTGTTTTTCTAGGACATTTCAGTTTCACTGAAGGCTTTAAGAACAAACTGAGTTCCACGAGTTACAAACCTTACCAAAACACTCCCGTTTCTTAAAATTAAACATCTAAAATGTTTAATTATTAAAATATCATAGATAAAATGTCAAAAGTCTTTTTTTTATCTGTCAGTTAATGTGAAATGATCTCACTTTCTGTGTTCAGCGTGTAAAATTCTGTTGAATGAGGTGGAGGAAGACGGTGAATGAAGCTTCAGGTATAAAGACAGGCTTGTTTCTCCCATGTGTGTGTGTGTGTTGAAGCCCACCCTCGTATCTCTGAAGTGTCTGGGTTCTCTAGTGATAGTGGGCTGCAGTTCCGGATGTGGCCACAGGGGTGAGTCTGAGGGGCAGAAGTGCTACGAGTTCAGCCAGGGGTGGTTGAGGCACTCTGAAGCAGAGGCCCGTTTCTCCGGCACCATCTCCAGCATGGGCAACAAGAAGTGTGTGAAGTGACCAGCGTCCTCGGCTGACCAGCCGTACTTTTCCACCAGCACATCAAACAGAGTCCAGGGCTTGAGTTTCGTGATGTGCCGCAGTTCACCTGCAGAGAGAGATGCCAGATCAGCTGCTGCAGGAAAACCCGCCCCATCAATAATGTAAGACCGCCCCTTTATTACTGCAAGACCTGCCCCCTTTTTATTGCAAGACCTGCCCCTTTATTACTGCAAGACCCACCCCCTTTTTATTGCAAGACCTGCCCCTTTATTACTGCAAGACCCACCCCCTTTTTATTGCAAGACCCACCCCTCTATTACTGCAAGACCTGCCCCCTTTTTATTGCAAGACCCACCTCTTTATTACTGCAAGACCCGCCCCATTTTTATTGCAAGACCCACCCCTTTATTACTGCAAGACCCGCCCCCTTTTTATTGCAAGACCTGCCCCTTTATTACTGCAAGACCTGCCCCCTTTTTATTGCAAGACCTGCCCCTTTATTACTGCAAGACCCGCCCCCTTTTTATTGCAAGACCCACCCCTCTATTACTGCAAGACCCGCCCCATTTTTATTGCAAGACCCACCCCTTTATTACTGCAAGACCTGCCCCCTTTTTATTGCAAGACCCACCTCTTTATTACTGCAAGACCCGCCCCATTTTTATTGCAAGACCCACCCCTTTATTACTGCAAGACCCGCCCCCTTTTTATTGCAAGACCTGCCCCTTTATTACTGCAAGACCTGCCCCTTTATTACTGCAAGACCCGCCCCCTTTTTATTGCAAGACCCACCCCTCTATTACTGCAAGACCCGCCCCATTTTTATTGCAAGACCCACCCCTTTATTACTGCAAGACCTGCCCCCTTTTTATTGCAAGACCTGCCCCTTTATTACTGCAAGACCTGCCCCCTTTTTATTGCAAGACCCACCTCTTTATTACTGCAAGACCCGCCCCATTTTTATTGCAAGACCCACCCCTTTATTACTGCAAGACCCGCCCCCTTTTTATTGCAAGACCTGCCCCTTTATTAATGCAAGACCTGCCCCCTTTTTATTGCAAGACCTGCCCCTTTATTAATGCAAGACCTGCCCCCTTTTTATTTCAAGACCTGCCCCTTTATTAATGCAAGACCTGCCCCCTTTTTATTGCAAGACCTGCCCCTTTATTAATGCAAGACCCGCCCCCTTTTTATTGCAAGACCTGCCCCTTTATTAATGCAAGACCCGCCCCCTTTTTATTGCAAGACCTGCCCCTTTATTACTGCAAGACCTGCCCCTTTATTAATGCAAGACCCGCCCCCTTTTTATTGCAAGACCTGCCCCTTTATTACTCCCTTCATTACTGTAAGAACCGACCCACCCCTTTATTACTGGAATCCCTGCCCCCTTTCTTACTGTAAGACCCACCCTTTATTACTGCAAGACCTGCCCCCTTTTTATTGCAAGACCCACCCCTTTATTACTGCAAGACCCACCCCCTTTTTATTGCAAGACCCACCCCTTTATTACTGCAAGACCTGCCCCTTTATTAATGCAAGACCCACCCCCTTTTTATTGCAAGACCTGCCCCTTTATTACTGCAAGACCTGCCCCTTTATTAATGCAAGACCCGCCCCCTTTTTATTGCAAGACCTGCCCCTTTATTACTCCCTTCATTACTGTAAGAACCGACCCACCCCTTTATCACTGGAATCCCTGCCCCCTTTCTTACTGTAAGACCCACCCTTTATTACTGCAAGACCTGCCCCCTTTTTATTGCAAGACCCACCCCTTTATTACTGCAAGACCTGCCCCCTTTTTATTGCAAGACCTGCCCCCTTTATTAATATAAGACATGCCCATATTATTGCCGTAAGACACACCCACATTATTGCCGTTAGACACACCCACATTATTGCCGTTAGACACACCCACATTATTGCCGTAAGACACACCCACATTATTGAGCTCAAAGCAGACCCATTTGAGAGGCTGGATTACAGGTCTGATGGTGTAAATGAGACGGTGCTGAAGTCAGATCACAGACTGCAGAGTTACGGTTACCTTTCTTTGAGAAGAACTCACGGCTGTATTTTCCGGCGGCGATGATCTTGCGGGGGATTTTTCCCAGCAACTCCATAATTAGAGCGATGTGGTCTGACCACCAAACACACACACACACACACACAACATCAGTTATTCATGCAGTGGTGCAGGAGGACGGAGGGACACGTCGGCCATCACACACACACACACTGATGTCTGGTTAACACCAGTTCAGCTCACACACACACGTCTGCCATTAAAGGTTTATGAAATACATCTGCATATATAAGAAGTTCACCAATCACAGCAGCGGCTGTTTACTCCAGTTTATGAAAATCAGGTCTAAGAATATTTGGAACTTTTTGGTGAAAAAATAACCTTAAAAAAAATAAGATAAAGGTGTGAAAATGCATTTCATGACCCTTCAGAATCCAGCCCTATAACGGCAGTGTGTGTGTGTGTGTGGCGGACGCTCACATCCGTCGCTCCCTCTGAGTCTAACACTACCTCTCCGGTTGAAGAACTCCCGGGAATATTTTCCAGAAAGAGCAAAGTGTCGAGGAATGCAGCCAAGAAGCTCTATGATGTGAGCTATATGATCTACAGGAGACAGAAAGAGGAAGAGGAGGGAAAAGTGGCAGGAAAAGACAGAAAGTGGAAGAGCCGGGAGTTTAGATCAGCCAGAAACACTCTACACACGGTCTGACATCTGAACTCTAACGCTGACGCTGGGTTTTAAACTTCATCTTGAGCGACAGACAAGAACAGAGCGAAGAGTAACAGGGTTCAGAGCGAAATAATGTTCAGAATGGAATCCTAGTGTCACATGACCTCATCGGCCGCATGTGTGCTTCAGAGTGGTGAAGAGTGGATGACCGTCTCGGTGTAATGCTCTCTTGTGATTGGTCACTGGTGTAACGCTCTCTTGTGATCGATCACTGGAGTTAACGATCAATTGTGATTGGTCACTGGTGTAATGCTTGATTGTGATTGGTCACTGGTGTAATGCTCGATTGTGATTGGTCACTGGTGTAATGCTCGATTGTGATTGGTCACTGGTGTAATGCTTGATTGTGATTGGTCACTGGTGTAATGCTCGATTGTGATTGGTCAGTGGTGTAATGCTTGATTGTGATTGGTCACTGGTGTAATGCTCGATTGTGATTGGTCACTGGTGTAATGCTTGATTGTGATTGGTCACTGGTGTAATGCTCGATTGTGATTGGTCACTGGTGTAATGCTCGATTGTGATTGGTCACTGGTGTAATGCTTGATTGTGATTGGTCACTGGTGTAATGCTCGATTGTGATTGGTCAGTGGTGTAATGCTTGATTGTGATTGGTCACTGGTGTAATGCTCGATTGTGATTGGTCACTGGTGTAATGCTTGATTGTGATTGGTCACTGGTGTAATGCTCGATTGTGATTGGTCACTGGTGTAATGCTTGATTGTGATTGGTCACTGGTGTAATGCTCGATTGTGATTGGTCAGTGGTGTAATGCTTGATTGTGATTGGTCACTGGTGTAATGCTCGATTGTGATTGGTCACTGGTGTAATGCTTGATTGTGATTGGTCACTGGTGTAATGCTCGATTGTGATTGGTCACTGGTGTAATGCTTGATTGTGATTGGTCACTGGTGTAATGCTCGATTGTGATTGGTCACTGGTGTAATGCTTGATTGTGATTGGTCACTGGTGTAATGCTCGATTGTGATTGGTCACTGGTGTAATGCTTGATTGTGATTGGTCACTGGTGTAATGCTCGATTGTGATTGGTCACTGGTGTAATGCTCGATTGTGATTGGTCACTGGTGTAATGCTCGATTGTGATTGGTCACTGGTGTAATGCTTGACAATCTTGACAGAATGAGAGATTCTCCAATCAGTCTGTATGAATGTGAATGTGCAGCTGCTATCCTCCATTCAGAGGAGCGTAAACATCTGTACCTTCATCCCGAGAGTAGTCTTCCCCCGAGTGTGGCTCGAACAGATAGTCTCCGGTGGCGAGCTCGAACGCCTGTGGACACAGAGGTGAGGAAGCGTTCTAAAACACACACACACACACACACACACACACACACGCGCGCTCACCATGCAGGCTGTGCTCCAGATGTCGGCTGGAGTGCTGTATCCCGCACCGATCAGGACCTCGACGGACCGGTACTGCCTCGTCTGGATGTCCTCCGTGAAGTGCTTGTGCTGGCAACACAATCACACTTCAGATCTGCACACAGCTCACCTACTTACACTCATATGCACATTAAAGCATCTTACCACCCAGCATGCATTGCCCAGGTCAGCGATTTTGACTCTCAGAACGTCTGCGTTGCGCGGATCCAGAGGATTGACCAGCAGATCGGCCGCTCGAACCCTCGCTGCAGGACAGACGGAGTGTGTATTAGTCAACATACAGCAGTGTGTGTGTGTGTGTGTCACTGGCTACGTTTGCATGCACAACTTTGCTTTCAATCGGACTGAATTCCTGATTGATGAACCCGAAAGTAGTGTTTACATGAATGCTAAACATCGGGTTGATGAGTGTGTGTTTGTGTCACAAGCTTTAATTCGGGAACTGCACAAATATACAGAGTTTCCCGCTGTTTGTGCATAATAATCATTCCCCTACATTGGTTAATACTGATAATAATTAATATTGATCCTTTTTTGGTCATAATTTGGAGACATTGAGCATCTGAATTTATAAATGTATCAATGAAACTTATATTTATCACGCTCGCACTAAAAATGCCTGTGAACTGAAAACAATCACTGGGGGTCCGTTGTCCTCCTCCACTTCACAGACAATGAGGAGTGAAAGGAGAATGACAGGATGATGGGAAACTCATGGACACTTTATTCAACAGGAACAGCAGCTTGTTTCGTGCATCACACGTCATTACGCTATTTCTACGTCATTTCACATGCACATTCCTTTCAGTTTCGGTTTTCAACCGATCCAGTGTTTACATGTTCTCTCAATCGGATTAGAAAAGGAATAGCTGAGAAGTTTATATGAAGGCTTGTCAGTCCGATTGAGCCGTCAATCCCATTACTAATGGATTATTAGGTTGCATGTCAACATAGACGGGGTGTGTGTGTGTGTGTGTGTGTGTGTGACTGATTGCTGAGCGTGTCTCCTGTAAACGTAGCCAGTGTGTGTGTGTGTGTGTGTGTGTGAGTGACCGACCTCTGGGCGTGTCCCCAGTGCTGGACGAGGACACTGTTCTGCTGCGGTCAGTATTCCCGCTGAGAGCCCGGGCCTCGTCCTCGGCGTCGGGGAGCGCGGGGTCCAGCGGGAGCTCTGGGAAGCGGGGGGTGGTGCCCCGGTGCCGAGACCCGTTGGGGAGTCCGGGTTCTGTGTTGAGGAGTCTGTGTTCTCCATTGGGGAGTCCGGGTTCTCCGTTGGGAAGCTCGTGGGAGGCATCGGAAGTCTCGCGGTCGGTCGTGCTGATCTCCGACTCCACCAGAGGGCAGAGGAGCGAGGACTGAGGCATGCTGGGAGACTCATGCTCCTGCACACACATGATCACATGACCATTAGTCTTAGAGCAGTCATGGTGCTCTTGGCCTTCATCGTCTGCCTCCTCCTCGTCCTCCTCCTCGTCCTCCTCATCATCGTATTCTTCTTCATCCTCGTCCTCGTCCTCTTGTCTCTCTGTCGTCTCAGGTTCTCCCTGGTCCGTACTCTCCTGTGTCTTCAGCTCATCTGTGGTGTTCTGTGTGGGCGTGACTTCTGTTTCCTCTTCCTCGGCTTTATCCTCCTCTTCCTCTCCCGCATCTTCATTTCCCTTCTGTTCTTCTGGTTGTCCTGAGTTTTCCCGCTCCTCCTGCCGTCTGGGTGGAGTATGTGTGGGTGACTCTTCTTCCTCGTTCTCCTCACTTTCCTGCTGGTCCTGATCCGGTTCTGCACCTGAGAGACAGAGACATCGGCTCAAAAACACACAACCACACTTTTAGGTTGTAAAGAATTACAAAAAAACTCAGAACAATCCTCATAGTACATCAGCCAAAGCTAAACCAACACAGACGTACATGAGGCCTTTGATTCTACAAGACAAACATTGTGGCATCTTCTTGTAATTCAGGAGCTTTTACCACGTTAGTTTGTGCATTACAGATGACTGCTACTTTTCAACGTCATAGCATCAATATTTCTGTGATACAATAGTTGGAATTATCACAGAAGTCCTGGAGGGATTATGGTGTGGGGTTGTTTTTCAGGGGTTGGGTTCTTTGGCAATATAGTGCATGTATCCAGTATACAGTATATAGATGCATGTACGTTGGATCTGCTCCTGTCCAACGATGAACAGTAACGAAAGTTAAATGGAAAGAAAGGAAAGATGCTGTTGTTCACGTGTGACTGATCGCTGATGTAGTACAGGCTCACTCACATGTGTGGTTGGTGAGTCTGACAGGCCTCTCCTTCTCTCCCTCGGCCTCCTCGTCCTCATCAACCTCTTCATCCTCCTCTTCCTCTTCCTCACTGTCTGCCAGCGCCAGGGCGGGGCTGGGGGCGGAGTCTGAGGCTCCACCCATTCTCTGTTTCTCCGCCTCTCGCTCCAGAGCTTCGATCTCCAGCATGCGTCTCTCCAGCAGCTCTGCTTGACGCTTCTGCTTCTTCTTCAGCTTCTTCTTCTTATTTTTGGAAATCTTCCCCACCTGTAGGAGGCGCACACCACAGCGAACAGCTCACACACACATACTCCTCGACTCTTCCCCTCAATATCAGCTCATTCACTACACTTACTACAGGAACTGCAGGTTGGTTATTCCCTATAATACTGCTGCCATCGTGATATGCTCGTTTCATTATAATAGTTTTGTAAAAGCTGGATTTCATGTGTTTCTTACAGACTATAAAAAATTAAACCTACAGATCAGAGCTAGAGAGCTGGTGTGACTAAAGCCTTATAAACGGTGCTTCTTGGATAAATATGTTCCTATATGTAATATGTAGACGGCCGATGTGCTGAGGATGTGAAGCAGCTGTGTGTGTTTGTGTGTGTATATATATATGTATATATGAATGTTTGCATGTGTGTGTGTGTGTGTGTGTGGGAACGGCTTCACTGACCTGTTTGAGTTGAGGAGCCGTGCTGACTGCAAACAAACACACACACACACACACACACACAGAGTCAGTTTCACACTCATTACGTGGAGGATCATGACAGGAATCAGGGATGAACAGAGGAGACGAAACAGAGGAGACGAACGGAGGAGTACCGGCGGATCCTGAGGGAGGAGGCGCTCCTGCTTTCTGCCACTCGGTGGCCTCGACTGCCATCCTGCGCACGAAGGCCTCGTCCACACACATCAGGATGTTCTCCGGCTTGATGTCCGTGTGGATGATCTTACACTTACTGTGAAGGTAGTCCAGCCCCTGCAGAACCTGCACACTCACACACACACACACACACACACTTGCACGTCAGGCCCTCGTCTGAATGACGTCTCATGCTCATAACTGTGCTAACCGCCACAACACACACACACACACACACACATTTTAGTCCTTGTCCACTGACAGAATTTTTTGCAGGATAAAAATTAATATTGACCCCGCGTTGTCCATCACGTTTACACACTGACTGCTAAACGTTCTTCCATCATAAGAAAATCTGACTGCGTTTTCTGCACCCGAAGCGTTTTGAGGTGTTTTGACAATTACACTCGGTGTGCAAGAACGGATGATCTCGTAGCTCCGCCCACAGTGAAAACCATCCGCTGAATATGAAGCATCACATATATTCTGATTCTGTGGCTTCATGAAGCACTTCACTTTTACTCGATGCCAGACACTTGAGGTTTCATGCATGGGTCAGAACGCTGTGAGGGTCAGTTAGGGTCAGTGAGGGTCAGTGAGGGAGTGTGGGGGTCGGTTGGGGTCAGTGTGGGGGTCAGTGAGGGTCAGTTGGGGTCAGTGAGGGTCAGTTGGGGTCAGTGAGGGTCAGTGTGGGTCAGTTGGGGTCAGTTGGGGTCAGTGAGGGTCAGTGGGGGTCAGTGAGGGAGTGTGAGTATGGTTACCTGTCTTATGATGCTCTTGACGCAGGGTAATGGCAAACCCTGATAATTAGACTTGATGATCCACTTGAGCAAATGATGACCAAGAACTTCAAACACCATACACACATCTGAGAACCAGAGTTAAAGAAAACAACAACTGACACACACACACACACACACCTGAGAACAACAACAAACACACACACTGGGAGGATATGAATCCCATTCACCCCCGAGATCTTGAAGTCATCTATGAGTTGAACAACCATGTCCTTATTAGGATCATCAGGATCTGTCTCACGCACCTGAGAGAGAGAGAGAGAGAGAGAGGGAGAGGGAGAGAGAACACATATTTTTATATATTACTATTGCTTTGGCAATATTGTGCTATTTTACAGTCATGCCAATAAAGCTCATTTGAATTGAATTGATAGAGGGAGAGGTGTGTGTAAAGGAAGGAAACAAGGCATGTCTGACTCCAGTGTTCGTGTCACATTTGTGTGAGTGTATGTGTGTGTGTGTGTGTGTGTGTGTGTGTGTGTGAGAGTGTGTGTGTCTGTGAATGTGTGTGTGAGAGAGTGAGTGTGTTAGGTACTCACACATCTGAGTAATTTAATTTCATCCAGTGCCGTTTCTGTGTAATGCTGTGCACTCTTCACAACCTTCATTGCAACAAAACGCTTCGCTCTGTTAACACACATTTACATTTTACATTTACTGTTTTACATACTGTTTACATTTAAATGTCATATTTGGAATCACCAATGAAATCTGACAACCACTGTTTCATAGATGGTGTTTCTTCTGCTCAAATGCTTATTTTTCAGGTGCATCTCAGAACAATAACTGTTTCTATAGCAACAGCAGCTGCAGTGACGTGAGGACTTTACCAATCAGCGATTGGCTGTTTAAAGTAGAAGGCGGGGCTTATTCTGCATCGCACTCTCTCCCATTCATAAGTCAGGTGAGTGTTTGCCGTTACTCACTGGATGTCCCAGCACAGCCAGACGGTGGAGAAGTGGCCCCAGCCCAGCTTGCGGATCACATGGTACCTGCCGTTGAACAGGTCCCCGATCTTGACCAGATGGTATCCTCCTGCGACACAGAAACACGAGAGCGGCGATGAAACGGGAGAATCCAGATCCAGTTTCCTTCAGCTCCTCAGAGGTATCCTCCTCCGGCACTCACGCTTATTAACAGCTTTCCAGCACGGGATTCTGTCACGGTGTGTTTCGTCTCTACACTGCGGTGTGTGTGTGTGTGTGTGTGTGTGTGTGTGATGTAAACAAGAGTTCTAGAAGAACCGGTTTACCAATATAACTAGATTAGCACTAGATTAGATGATTACAAATAACAGCCTTATTAAACACATGCAATGTTTCAGCTTCAGAGAGAGGACAGAAAAAAAGACGGAAGGCTGAAATAACTGCCAATAACCAAAACCAATAATCAGATGGGCAAAATAATTTTAAAATTGAAAACGATAATTCACTTGAAATGTCTCAAAGAAATCACTGCAGGGTGTTCTCTGATTGAAAATATTTATTAAAAGCGACAAAAGTTATTCAGGCAAGAGCAGTGAGTGATCTATTAGGCTGCTGTCACTTTAAAGTTTTTAGATGAATATAAATATGTAAATATTTGCTGCATGCTTTCCTCTCAGTAAGTAGAAGTACACTATCAATGACCTCTGACCCAGCGAGTGACCTCTGACCCGATAGACAGTCAGACAGACAGACAAAGAGACTGGGTAAGACAGACAATCAGACAAACAGACAATCAGACAAACAGACAATCAGACAATCAGACAAACAGACAATCAGACAATCAGACAGACAGACAATCAGACAATCAGACAAACAGACAATCAGACAAACAGACAGACAGACAGACAATCAGACAATCAGACAAACATACAGACAGACAGACAATCAGACAAACAGACAGACAGACAGACAGACAGACAGACAATCAGACAGACAGACAGACAGACAGACAATCAGACAGACAGACAAACAGACAGACAGACAGACAGACAATCAGACAATCAGACAGACAAACAGACAGACAGACAATCAGACAGACAAACAGACAGACAGACAGACAGACAGACAGTCAGACAGACAGACAGACCGATGCATGTGGTACCTTTGCAGTAGTCGGCCGGATCCTCCTGCTCTTCATCATCAGAGCCCAGAATCTCCTCCTCCGGCTCCGACGGGGCCACGGGCTCGGGTGGGGGGGGTGGAGGAGGAGGAGGAGGAGGGGGAGGAGGAGGGGGAGGGGGAGGAGTGGACGGAACCTTCTGTGCGTCGGGCCTACAAGAACACACACACACACACACACAGCGTTCAGACACCGTCTCAAAGCGCACAGAACACCTTCATCCTGTTGCCATAGTAACTACAGACATGTATCAAGAATCCGGCTTGATATAAAATCTATTTTTTAAGAATTAAACAGTAAACACACATGCAGACACACTAACGTTCTCTCAACTAAATGTGAACAAATATAGTTTAGCGTTTCAGTTCACACCCCTAACACACATTCACAGGCAGTGTGTCACATTCTGACCATTGTGTATCGAATGAGTCCATAATGAACGCAGGCGCGCGCACACACACACACACACACACACACACACACACACACACACACACACACACAGTGAGATCTTTGTCGTTTTTTACAACTCACACTCTTAAACAGGCTGTTTTTATTACTGTGCCTTTAAGACTCCAACATGCAGATTAGTGATGTGTCTGAGTGAATCTGATTGGCTGAGATGAGCTGTGGTTAGATCCCATGTAGCCTATAAGAAGCGATAAACACGCACTGTACCTGTGCTTGGCTCGATGTCGTAATCGCAGTGCACTGAGCGCTAAACCAAACATCCCGCTGGAGTGAGAGTAACTGTGATCCATAATGATGGAGGGATATCTGCTAAACGTCTCTCTCTCTGTGTGTGTGTGTGTGTGTGTCTCAGTGGAGCATTCAGGGAACGAGAGTGACTCCAGGAATCTCATGACCAACTCACACGCAGTCAAGAATTCACACTCACACACTATCAATGTTCTCGTCATTTCCACGTGTCAGTAGATGTTTTCCAGTGGCAGACGCTGATGTCTAGATAGCAGAGATATCAATATAACGCTGATATAAATCATACACAGCGGTTTAGTGATTCAGACACCTCAATGCTTCTTTCAACAGCAGTCACACATCTTCACTGGAGAGTGTTTTCACTTTTGAGTCCTCTTTAAAAGAACCTGCTCAGACCCCAACAGTATGAAAACACCCTTAAAGGAGTAGATCTAGTGTCACACACTTATATGTAGGCCATGCATTTTCTTGTTTTTGTTTTTTCTTTCTTTTTTTTGTAATGGCCCCAAGTATAAGCTTAGATAGTTTCTTTGGGGACCAGTTCACATATATGATCACTTCTTGTTCTATGTTATATTGCAAGTGCATATGAATATATGTATGTGTATGTGAATAAACCACTATTCATTCATTCACTTTTCAAAAAACTTTAGCTGATAATTTCCTCACCCCCGTGTCATCCAAGATGTCCATGTCTTTCTTTCTTCAGTCGAAAAGAAATTAAGGTTTTTGATGAAAACATTCCAGGATTTTCTCCATATAATGGACTTCAATGGGGTCCAAACGGTTCAAGGTCCAAATGAGAGTTTCAGTGCAAACTGTTCAAAGGGCTTTAAACGACACCAGACGATGAATAAGGGTTAAGACTCTCCAGTTCAAACAAATCTTTTTTCGAGTCTTTTCGTTCATTCAATGAACAAAATGAACGAAATTATTTGAAAAAAGATTTGTTCATTTTGATGAACGAGTTCAAACAGGAGAGTCACGAAAGCGCATCACAGAACAGAGCAAGGTGAGCATTTGAGCTTATAAATCTTAAACTTTGTTATTTATTTATTAAATGAGCGATCGCTTCGCTTGATAAGACCCTTATTCATCGACTGGTGTCGTTTAAAGCCCTTTGAACAGTTTGCACTGAAACTGTCTTTTGAACCTTGAACCCGTTTGGTCCCCATTGAAGTCCATTATATGGAGAAAGTCGTGAAATGTTTTCATCAAAAACCTTTATTTCTTTTCGACTGAAGAAAGAAAGACATGGACATCTTGGATGACACGGGGGTGAGTAAATTATCAGCAAAAGAAGTCCATTAACTTGACAAATATCAAAATAAACACGTCAAGTCACCTTCCTTTATATTTATATTTATACACTATCAATGACAAAAGTCATAGTCATTGTTGCTGTGCTGTTTGAAAACTTCAGAAGTAGAAGCTTTATTTCTCGTTATTTTGGTAACTGTTTAAAATAAATACCTATGTTTGTGTTCGTTTTTTTTCGAATAGGGTTGAAAATTGGCTAAATTAAGTTTATATGACAATATTAGATCTAGAGTATGATTAGGGTTAGGGTTAGAAACTCTATAACTCTATAAATATAAACTCGGTTCGGGTTAGGGTTCATGGGTGGGTCCTGAAACACACACACTCTTACACACACACACACACACATATATATGCACATACTCACTCACTCACTCTCTCACACACACACACACACACACACACACACACACACACGTACATCAAGACTGCCTCTGTGAGCTGGTGTCATTTCCACGAACAGAGATCACATGACGCGAGACGAATCGCGTCAGAGAGACAGAAAGTGCTTTGGCAATGTAAAGATTTCTTTAACCATGCCAATAAAGCTATTTGAATCTTGAATCTTGAAAAAGTGCTGTCCTAAACCTTGATCGTCTGATGATCCCACAATCTGTGGCCGTCACTGGGAAACACATGGGTAGATCCTCCGAGGCAGGGGTGCAAACCTGCAATCCGTTCACAGAGCCTCTGCTGTGTGTTATACACACACACACACACACACACACACACACACACAATCTGGAGAGCTCTGGTCAGACCGGCTCAAAAACAGAGGATGTTCACAGTATAACGGCTGTGACTCGAGGGCCGCTGGATGGGACACAGTTTGTGAGCGGAGACCCTTATTAGAAAGCAGAGATCCACAGGCAGAACCGTGTGTGCATGCAGATCTTCAGAGTCAGTCCGCAGCTCCTCTCGGCCCTGTGTCTGATGGATACGCTGTGTGGCACAGGTCTGAGATCTGTCATAGACGTCTACACTCCTCTAGACACGCAGAGGCCGAGCCGGGTCCGAGCTCAAGCGCTCGCTGGGTCAGTTTTCCATCACCATCCACGCCTCGAGTCACACAGATCTGATGAAGAGGATGCTCATGTTCACTTTAATGACCTCTGAAAACATTTTCAAGTTCAATCTTCACATAATATAGAGAAGACAAACATCCTCTGAGATCCCGTCATTCTGCAGGGTGCGAAACATTACCCTACTGTCTGTCAGACTCATATCACACACCATCCTCCCTCATGAACACACACAGCATCCAGGCCACGTCGGACACACAATCCCACAATCCCCGATCCAGCAGTTCCTCCGGAGACTCCACACTGACCTCCTCACGGCACATGTGCTGTTTACTGGATCCAGACGCATGTCAGTGTGGCGCTGTGAACTGCGCTGCATCTCTCTCGGTCTTCATAAAGAAGCGATGGCTGGGGGGTTTGTGATCCGGTTGCGATGGCCTATATAACAGCAGTGATGATGAAGACAGCAGCGAGCACATCGCCTCAGTGGAGCGGCTCGTATATCAGACACTGTGATGCTCTGTGGACGCCAAACACTCATGCAGAATCCAGACCCGTGTGTGTGTGTGTGTGTGTTTTACAGCACTTCTCTGTGTTTGCATTTGATATCAGGCAAAACACAAACACACAACAGAAGACAGTAGAGAGAGAGAGAGAGAGAGAGAGAGAGAGATGAGGATGAGATGGAGGACACAGAGAGAGAGAGAGAGATGGAGGACAGACAGGTAGATGATGTGGCGAGACGCCATACCTTTCTGGGGAAGATGATTTTTCTGAGTTGACGGACATGAGCAAGCCGCTCGCTCCCGAGAGAAGACCGGAGCAGAAGCAGGGACGAATAAAACACTCTCTCTCTTCTCTCTCTGTGTTTCCGGAGCGCTGTGCTGTGAGCGAGGGGAGGGCGCTCGTCCTCCTCTTCTCCTCTTCCTTTGAGGATGGAGGACACGGGCTGTGAGACGGAGACGAGAGGGCCGTCTCAGTCCTGTTTCCCCGCCGACTGCCTTTATCCTGCGCTCGCTCGCTCGTCCCCAGCGCCCTCGTTTCCTGAGTGACGATGACAGCGCGGCTCCCACACACTGTGTGTGTCTGTGTGTGTCTGTGTGTTCTGCAGCGCTGCACAATAACAGATCTGTGCGCGCAGCGGGCGACACCACTGAGAGCCAGCGGCGGGGGGATCTGAGAGGAAACCACAGTGTCTCTCGCTCGCTCTCTCTCTCTGCTCCCCTCACACAGTCCAGCGCTCCGTCTGTTACGACATCCTGTATCTCAGGGCAACGCTCGCCCGCACGCTCTCTCTCTCTCTCTCTCTCTCCCCCATTTTACAGCTGCTCTCTCTTTCTGAAGCTGCTGCTGCTTTCCTTTCTTCATTCTCATCTCGTCTGTATTTTACAGCAGATGGGGTTTGTTTCTCGGCGAGAAAGCACAGCCTGTCTGTCTCTCTTTCTGTCTGTCTCTCTTTCTGTCTGTCTCTCTTTCTGTCTGTCTCTTTCTGCCTGTCTGTCTGTCTCCCTTTCCGTCTGTCTCCCTTTCTGTCTGTCTCTCTTTCTGTCTGTCTCTCTTTCTGCCTGTCTGTCTGTCTCTCTTTCTGTCTGTCTCTCTTTCTGCCTGTCTGTCTGTCTCTCTTTCTGTCTGTCTCCCTTTCTGTCTGTCTCTCTTTCTGCCTGTCTGTCTGTCTCTCTTTCCATCTGTCTCCCTTTCTGTCTGTCTCTCTTTCTGTCTGTCTCTCTTTCTGTCTGTCTCTCTTTCTGTCTGTCTCTCTTTCTGTCTGTCTCTCTTTCTGCCTGTCTGTCTGTCTCCCTTTCCGTCTGTCTCCCTTTCTGTCTGTCTCTCTTTCTGCCTGTCTGTCTGTCTCTCTTTCTGTCTGTCTCTCTTTCTGTCTGTTTCTTTCTGTCTGTCTGTCTCTCTTTCTGTCTGTCTCTCTTTCTGCCTGTCTGTCTCTCTTTCTGTCTGTTTCTTTCTGTCTGTCTGTCTCTCTTTCTGTCTGTCTCTCTTTCTGTCTGTCTCTCTTTCTGTCTGTCTCTCTTTCTTTCTGTCTGTTTCTTTCTGTCTGTCTGTCTCTCTTTCTGTCTGTCTCCCTTTCTGTCTGTCTCTCAATTCAATTCAATTCAATTGAGCTTTATTGGCATGACTGTAAAATAGCACAATATTGCCAAAGCAATAGTAATATATAAACATATATGTAGATAAATAAAAGTGAAAAAAAAATAAAATAAAATAAACAACAACAATAAAAAAACATTTCCATGTTATGCATAAATATACCACAATAGATTAAAAAAAAAAAGATATATACAATAAGTACAGAGAGCAGTTTAATGGAAAAGAGGGTTCATCCCTTCTCCCTCATATGATGGCAGGAGGACACGTACTGCGCTGCCAGGTGAACACACTCTTCTTTTTCTCCCAAAATATAAGACAGTTTGTTTATGGGGCTCACTTGTTGGAATTGAGGTACAATCTGTGCTATTTGTGTGAAATAAGCGTCTCTGATGTTTTTATACTTGCTGCACTCGGTGAGGAAGTGCAGCTCGTCCTCTACGGCCCCATCAGGGCAGTGCGGACACACTCGGAGCTCTCTCTCTCTCCAGCTCTGCTTATGTCGGCCCGTCTCCACACACAGACTGTGGTCACTAATGCGATACTTAGTTAGGAGCTTTCTCTGACCATAGTTACCGATATCAGTCAGGTATGGAGCCAATTTATAATCTGACTTTATTTTGTTGAAATATTTTAGTTTATTTAGTTGTGTGACCTTTATCTGCCAATCGTGTATGTATTCTTCTTTGGTTATTTTCCCTATTTCTTTTACTTTTGAGTGTCTGAATTGAATTGATGAGTTGAGTTGGTGTTTTTCCACTAAATGTATCATGGGGTCGCCCTCAGTGAGTCCTGCCCTGTATCTGAGAGCGCAGTGATGGTAACTCTCTGTCTGCGCGTCTGAGAGATGGAACCAGAACTTTACGGCTCTCTTCTGGATCTCCGATAGGAGAGGGAATCTGCCCAGTTCTGCCCGGCACCCCAGACTGGGGGCGTTTCTGTGAGTTCCCAGGATGTTTTTGCAGAACTCGAGGTGGAAAATTTCAGCCGGGGTTTTGTCCCAGGTTTCGTAATTTAGTTTAAATTTGGGCCCCCAGATTTCACAGCCGTAAAGAAGGATGGGTTTGATGATGCTGTCGAAGATTTTCAGCCACAGTTTGATGGGTGGGTTATATTTGAACAGGGGTTTTCTTATACTGTAATAAGCCCTACGTGCTTTATCAGTCAGATCTTTTATTGTAGTGTCAAATTTTCCAGAAGCTGAGATTGTCAGACCCAAATAATTATAACAGGTGACATGATTAAGAATTGTTCCCCCAAGTGTAAATTTGTATTTTTTGTCAGTAAGGCGAGGTTTTTTCTGGAAGATCATGATTTTGGACTTGTCCATGTTGATGGGTAAGGCCCAGTCGCTGCTGTACTGGTCCAGAAGCGAGAGGCTTTGGTGCAGACCCTCTTCATGAGGAGACAGCAGCAGGAGATCATCAGCGTAAAGGAGGCTTTTGATTTCTCTGCCCTCGATTTTTCTGCCTGTCTGTCTCTCTTTCTGCCTGTCTGTCTGTCTCTCTTTCCATCTGTCTCCCTTTCTGTCTGTCTGTCTGTCTCTCTTTCTGTCTGTCTCTCTTTCTGTCTGTCTCTCTTTCTGTCTGTCTCTCTTTCTGTCTGTCTCTCTTTCTGCCTGTCTGTCTGTCTCCCTTTCCGTCTGTCTCCCTTTCTGTCTGTCTCTCTTTCTGTCTGTCTCTCTTTCTGCCTGTCTGTCTGTCTCTCTTTCTGTCTGTCTCCCTTTCTGTCTGTCTCTCTTTCTGCCTGTCTGTCTGTCTCTCTTTCCATCTGTCTCCCTTTCTGTCTGTCTGTCTGTCTCTCTTTCTGTCTGTCTCTCTTTCTGTCTGTTTCTTTCTGTCTGTCTCTCTTTCTGCCTGTCTGTCTGTCTTTCTGTCTGTCTCTCTTTCTGTCTGTTTCTTTCTGTCTGTCTGTCTCTCTTTCTGTCTGTCTCTCTTTCTGTCTGTCTCTCTTTCTGTCTGTCTCTCTTTCTGTCTGTCTCTCTTTCTGCCTGTCTGTCTGTCTCTCTTTCTGTCTGTTTCTTTCTGTCTGTCTGTCTGTCTTTCTGCCTGTCTGTCTGTCTCTCTTTCTGTCTGTCTCTCTTTCTGTCTGTTTCTTTCTGTCTGTCTGTCTCTCTTTCCGTCTGTCTCCCTTTCTGTCTGTCTGTCTGTCTCTCTTTCTGTCTGTCTCTCTTTCTGTCTGTTTCTTTCTGTCTGTCTCTCTTTCTGCCTGTCTGTCTGTCTCTCTTTCTGTCTGTCTCTCTTTCTGTCTGTTTCTTTCTGTCTGTCTGTCTCTCTTTCTGTCTGTCTCTCTTTCTGCCTGTCTGTCTCTCTTTCTGTCTGTCTCTCTTTCTGTCTGTTTCTTTCTGTCTGTCTGTCTCTCTTTCTGTCTGTCTCTCTTTCTGTCTGTCTCTCTTTCTGTCTGTCTCTCTTTCTGTCTGTCTCTCTTTCTTTCTGTCTGTTTCTTTCTGTCTGTCTGTCTCTCTTTCTGTCTGTCTCTTTCTGCCTGTCTGTCTCTCTTTCTGTCTGTTTCTTTCTGCCTGTCTGTCTCTCTTTCCGTCTGTCTCTCTTTCTGTCTGTCTCTCTTTCTGCCTGTCTGTCTCTCTTTCTGTCTGTCTCTCTTTCTGTCTGTTTCTTTCTGTCTGTCTGTCTCTCTTTCTGTCTGTCTCTCTTTCTGTCTGTCTCTCTTTCTGTCTGTCTCTCTTTCTGTCTGTCTCTCTTTCTGTCTGTCTCTCTTTCTTTCTGTCTGTTTCTTTCTGTCTGTCTGTCTCTCTTTCTGTCTGTCTCTTTCTGCCTGTCTGTCTCTCTTTCTGTCTGTTTCTTTCTGCCTGTCTGTCTCTCTTTCCGTCTGTCTCTCTTTCTGTCTGTCTCTTTCTGCCTGTCTGTCTCTCTTTCTGTCTGTCTCTCTTTCTGTCTGTTTCTTTCTGCCTGTCTGTCTCTCTTTCTGCCTGTCTGTCTTTCTGTCTGTTTCTTTCTTTCTGCCTGTCTGTCTGTCTCTCTTTCTGCCTGTCTCTCTTTCTGTCTGTCTCTTTCTGCCTGTCTGTCTCTCTTTCCATCTGTCCCTTTCTGTCTGTCTCTCTTTCTGTCTGTCTCTTTCTGTCTGTCTCTCTTTCTGTCCGTCTCTCTTTCTGTCTGTCTGTCTCTCTGTCTGTCTGTCCGGCTCTCTGTCTGTCTGTCTGTCTCTCTTTCTGTCTGTCTGTCTGTCTCTCTTTCTGTCTGCCTCTCTTTCTGTCTGTCTCTCTTTCTGTCTGTCTCTCTTTCCGTCTGTCTCTCTTTCTGTCTGTCTCTTTCTGCCCGTCCGTCTCTCAATTCAATTCAATTCAATTCAATTCAAATGAGCTTTATTGGCATGACTGTAAAATAGCACAATATTGCCAAAGCAATAGTAATATATAAAGATATATGTAGATAAATAAAAGTGAAAAAAATAAACAACAACAATAAAAAACATTTCCATGTTATGCATAAATATACCACAATAGATTAAAAAAAGATAGATACAATAAGTACAGAGAGCAGTTTAATGTCTCTCTTTCTGTCTGTCTGTCTCTCTTTCTGTTGCAAAAAAGATGGAGACGCAGAGGACACACACACACACACCAGATCTGATGAAGGACCAGCGCCTGGACACAGACACACACACACACACACACACACACACACACACACACACACACACACACACACACACAGTTCTGCTAAACTTCAAACATGAAAAATTTAGCTAGATTTTACCAGATCAGATGCTTTAGAAAAGGGAATATTTTCGGACCCGGACCGCTACAGGGGTAATGACCACCTTTTTCACCCCGGACCCGTTTTCATGCCTGTACATGTAAGAAATCTGATAGATTTATTATTATTTTTGGGCAAACGTGAAGTGTATCATAACTTGTGCATACAAAGAAGATGTGTGTCTGTGGATCACACACACAGTCTGAGAAAACCTGCTGCCACTAGATGGCAGTAACTCTGTATATTCTCTCCTACACTAACCGACTCATCAGAGAACACTTCACACACACACACACACACAGTGATGTCAGAGGATCCACTAGACTTCCTATGACGTGCAGCACCCGGACGACACTGGGCTGATCACCACAGCAACCGTCAGACTGATCAGAAACGAGGAAGGAGAGAGAATGATGCGACACGGTTTCTCACTGATGTTTTAGGGGTCAGAATCGAGGCTATCTTTACATGGCCTACTTACACACACACACACACACACACACACACACACAGAGAGAGAGAGAGAGAGAGAGAGAGAGAGAGCGTTGTCCTGCATTCATCATCATCATGAGTTTCACACACAAACAAATGCAAAAACAGAAAAGAAACTGTAAAATAACTAGACAACCAAACTTATGCTGCTCTATTTACATTCAAAACGACACTTTTTTAAAATATAGGCGACATCTTTGATTAGTTTAGGATCTCTGGATAGTGCTGTCAGGCGTTTACAATCTATTTGTGTGGCGGTGAAGGATCTGTGTGTGTGTGTGTGTGTGTGATGGTAAATTGTGTGTGTGTGTGTGTGTGTGTGTGTGTGTGTGTGTGTGTGATGGTAAATGATCTGTGTGTGTGTGTGTTCTGCTGCAGTATCCTGATCGTGTGTGATTGGCACCACCTGTTGGCCTGAATCAGCACACACTCACATGTCTCACTCACTGACACACACACACACACACACACATGAGACATCCTGGACTAAACTCCCATTAACTGTAAGTGCGTTAACGATTGATCTTATCATTAGCATTGCTCAGTGTACAGTAGATCACAATTAAGACGCAGATCTACACGTCTCACACACACACACACACACACACACACACACACACACACACACACACACACACACACACACACACACACACACACAGCTGTAGCTGCTGATACTGATGATTATGAAGGAGAATGGTGATATTTATGGAAATGTATGGAAAGGTTTTGCCCTTATTAACGGTTTCATAACAGCAATGACAGTAAACACGAGGAAGTGCCCGCGCAGTTGCCATTAGTAACCAACCTCACTTCTCGCGCACACACACACACACACACACACACATGCGCGCGCACACACACACACACACACACACACCCTCCTCACCTGCGATGTTGACCCGTCTTATCCTTCTTTCCTCTCGGCATCCTCTTCCTCGCTTGAATGGCCAACACTGGAGAACCCACAGAAGACACACACACACACACACACACACACACACACACACACACACACACACATCAGTGACAGAAGACACACACACACACACACACACACACACACACACACACACACACACACACACACACATCAGTGACAGAAGACACACACACACACACACACACACACATCAGTGACAGAAGACACACACACATCAGTGACAGAAGACACACACACACACACACACACATCAGTGACAGAAGACACACACACATCAGTGACAGAAGACACACACACACACACACACACACACACACATCAGTGACAGAAGACACACACACATCAGTGACAGAAGACACACACACACACACACATCAGTAACAGAAGACACACACTCACACACACACACACACACACACATCAGTGACAGAAGACACACACACATCAGTGACAGAAGACACACACACACACACACACACACACACACACATCAGTGACAAAAGACACACACACACACACACACACACACACACACACACACACACACACACACACACACACACACACACACACACACACACACACACACACACACATCAGAGACAGCAGACACACACACACACACACACACACACATCAGTGACAGAAGACAGTTTTGTCTATGTGTGTATGAGTGACATGATGCTGACGGGAGTCTAGTGTACTAGATAGGGATGGATGTTTCTCACCCTTTCTAGAGCTCATGATGATGTTCCTCAAGCCGGGATCTCTCTCGTGCGCGTCACCGCTGCCGACGCGCGCTCAAGCACTGACGGGGCCGCGCACGGGCCATCGCGCTCATGGCCCTGTCCCAATATCCGCACTTGCGCCCTTGTGCCCCTCAATGCGCGTTCTCGCTAAGGGGTGCAAGACCGTAGGGTGTCCCAATCCTCTAATAGTGTTCTCCAGGGGTGATCAAAAGGGCACTTAATGCACCCTTTTCGTAAGTGCGCATCAGACCTACTTTGCTGTGGGATATTACCCAGAATCCTTGTAGGGGAGAACGGTTGCTATGGTGCTGTTCGGGAGCGGAAACTCCGAAGATAAAGGATGCCGGTGTGGTGAAGAATTTTTCAAAAATATTTGTGTTATTGGGTCACGAAATGTAGTTTTAAGAGTTTTTCAGTCGAGAATATAGTTGTTTAAAGCTCAAATCTGTGGTTTATTTATAAAATAGCGCCTATTTTAAAAAATTGATCTGACGTTCGGAGTTCCAGGTAGTCACAGGGCGGCGAGTGCTCAGCGCTCATGTACCCCGCCTGCAACAGCCTTGCCCCGGCTAGTCATTCTTGCGTTTCCCGCGGGCTCTGTGTCTAGTGGTTAAACATGAGCTATAAATCGGCTTGTGTACATCAGACGGGCGATCTTTGGTCTCATTATTCTATGATTTGTTCCCTGGAAAATCGTTTTGGCTGAGGGGAAAAGTGAAGTTTCATAACTATATTTAGGCTATTTAACTGTAACGTTGAAACGTATGTTTGACTGAATCTTTTAACTTGCTTTATTTGTTGACTTACTGTATATAGCTTCTTATACTTATACTACTTATACTTTTTAAGCTTATACTTTGATAATGGCTATTCTTGGTCAATAAAATAAAAAGAGACAAGGTTGTGTCATTTTATTTTATACAGCCTATATGTTAGACTTTTAATCTATAGCCTATACAAAATATATCACCAACACGTCATGTTTTTTTTTCTTTTTTTTTTCATGTATGGGAATTTCATATATCAATTTCCATAATAACAATTAACATTGCATTTCGAATCTCTGTGAATATGGTAAGGCAGTATAAACTCAGGTAAACCTCAATCACATTTTATCTTAGCCAAAAACTGTTTTAATATTAATAGCATTAACAGAAAGGTTGCTGGCTAAGAGTTAAAAAAAAAAAAAAAAAAAAGTAGCTTTTTGAGGTGTGCAAAACTGTCCCAATTCTGCTCTTCACAGCTTCGGGCCCTTGCGCTCTTTCTCCACTAAGTGCACTTTCAACAAGTGTCCACTTCGAGGAAGGCCTTAGGCTCAAGTGAGTATTAGGACAGGGCCCATGAGTATAATGTCGCATCATTGAGACGCCTAACTGATTGGATGAAAGGAAGACATGAAAGTAAGTGGGCGTTTATTATTTACTACTGCAAATAAATGGACATTATGTTACCAAGCAACGTCAGGATAATCTAATTAACATTCACACTAGCCATTCGATACACAATTGAGTGCAAAATCAACTGAAATTTAGAGTGTAATAATGTTATGTGTATTAAATATGTGTGTTATTTTATATAAAAATTAAAATGTATTGTTATTAAAATTATCGCCTGTATGTTAAAATGCTCGTGTTCATGGCAATACTACTGTGTCCGAATACTAATAATACTAGATATTCAGAGCCACGAAATCACTCTCCAGAACATTGTCATTGACGGCACCCGATCTGCCTATCCTCATCCGGACTCCGGGATGCAGAATCCGTGACAGCAGTCTGAGCACTTAATCTCATAAATACAAATAAATAAAATAAAAAATAAAAGCTTTTCCTTTAAATGCTCGCTTGTCGGGTTAATGCTACTCTGAGCAATGTCTGAACTGTGTATTTTGAGCACTTCTTGCGTGTTTATGCTTCTTCACGATGACTCGCTTGGTTTAGTCCTCAGTTTTAAGCCGCTTTGGATAAACGCGTCTGCTAAATGACTAAATGTATGTATTTGCATGTAAATGTAATGTGTTTCTGGCGCTGTCACATGTATTTATTTTGTCTATTCTGTCATATCTAATCGTATAATAATCTGATTTGCAGTGTGGGTTAGGATTGACAGCCCTATAAGCCAATGACATGCACCGAGGGGCGGGGCTTTGTGGATTTTTCGTTTCCGGGGTATGAGCGAGTCAGATGAAACACGTGTGTGTATGTTTTGCGGCAGTTCGTCTCGTGTTCATATACACACTCAGTAAGATCAGCAGATCCAGTGCTCAGAATCTGCGGTTTCTGAAGAGGTTTAAGCGCAGTTCTTGCATCAGAGGAATCAGCTTTAGCGCCACACACTCCTCGAAGATCATGTAAGTAGCAGAACACACACGGGAATTATCAAAGCTGAGCGAAATATAGTCGCTATAATCGTCCAAAAATAAGAAGAGTGCGGTTTGTGTTAGTGACTGAAACTGGAGTGAAAGTAGACTGCTTAGAGACACACACACACACTCACTTTCTCTCTCTCTCTCTCTCTCTCTCTCTCTCTCTCTCAGCTTATAATAAGCTGATCAATGATGTTGAAAGGTTTTTAAGAATATGGGGTATAAATGAGGTTTTGTGTGTTTTTGATGATGCAGATTTACTTTTTACTTTTTAGTATATGTTTTAAATTATTTGTTGTTGAGGTAAAAGGATACAGGTAACAATGGTGTTGTAAAATCCTGAATTTAATGTAACAATAAAGATCTGTTCAACCTCTCTCTCTCTCTCTCTCTCTCTCTCTCTCTCTCTCTCTCTCTCTCTCAGCTCTGTGCCGATGGACGAGCCTGAATCCACACTGGTCTCGGTTCCCGTTGTGACCGGGGAGAAACGACCCTTCCCTGAAGCGGATCCGGATCCGGCTGCCAAGAGAGTCAGAGTCGAGGAAGAGGAGAAGGAGAGCAGAGGAAGAGAAGAGGAGGAAGAGCATCAGGATGAGGAAGAGGAGCCGTGTGATGAAGAGGAGGAGGAGGAGAGTTTCGCTGACATGATGAAGCACGGTCTCAGTGAGGCAGACGTGGGGATTCACAAGTTCATCAGCGAACACACCGGCTTCTCTGGCATCCTGAAGGAGAGGTGTGTGTGAGAGAGAGAGAATGGGAGTGTGTGTGTGTGTGTGTGTGTGTGTGTGTGTGTGTGTGTGGGAGAGTGTGAGTGTGTATGACGTCAGTGTCCAGTCGGGATCAATCAAACCATTCGTGTGTTTGTTCAGGTATTCCGACTTCGTTGTCCATGAGATCGGGAAAGACGGGAAGATGGTTCGCTTGGATGATCTGTGTGTTCCTGCAGATGTCGAGGTGAGAGTCTGGATCACGGTCATCAACACTGGCAGGACATTCATCTCCGTGTGACGCAGGAACCTGATCTCAGTTCAGTGTAGATGATGATGTCACGTGTTAGCGTGTTTTCTCCGTGTGACGCAGGAACCTGATCTCAGTTCAGTGTAGATGATGATGTCACGTGTAAGCGTGTTTTCTCCGTGTGACGCAGGAACCCTCTCCGGATCTCCGTTTGGCCGAGTGTCAGACTCTTACAGAAGAGCAGAAGGAGAAGCTGACGGAGCTCCAGCTCTTCAAGAACAAAGAGGGAACCGTGGCCATTGAGGTACACAACACCTGATGACTACACCCTCGTTACCGTACACGCTCGTTACCGTACACTCTACTCTTATTACCCTAAACTCTCATATTATCATACACACCCTTTTTCCCTACACCCTCATTAGAGTAATTAGTATGTCTGTCTGATGTCTTTCTGTCCGTCTAATGTCTGTCTTATGTATGTCTGTCTGTCTGTCTGATGTCTTTCTGTCCATCCATCTGATGTCTGTCTGTCTGATGTCTGTCCGTCTGTCTGTCTGTCCGTCTGATGTCTGTCTGTCTGTTGTCTGTCTGGCTGTCTTTCTGTCTGTCTGATGTCTGTCCGTCTGATGTCTGTCCGTCTGTCCGTCTGATGTCTGTCCGTCTGTCCGTCTGATGTCTGTCCGTCTGATGTCTGTCTGTCTGATGTCTGTCCGTCTGATGTCTGTCCGTCTGATGTCTGTCCGTCTGATGTCTGTCCGTCTGTCCGTCTGATGTCTGTCTGTCTGATGTCTGTCCGTCTGATGTCTGTCCGTCTGATGTCTGTCCGTCTGATGTCTGTCTGTCTGTTGTCTGTCTGGCTGTCTTTCTGTCTGTCTGATGTCTGTCCGTCTGATGTCTGTCCGTCTGTCCGTCTGATGTCTGTCCGTCTGTCCGTCTGATGTCTGTCCGTCTGATGTCTGTCTGTCTGATGTCCGTCCGTCTGTTGTCTGTCCGTCTGTCCGTCTGATGTCTGTCCGTCTGTCCGTCTGATGTCTGTCTGTCTGATGTCCGTCCGTCTGTTGTCTGTCTGGCTGTCTTTCTGTCTGTCTGATGTCTGTCCGTCTGATGTCTGTCCGTCTGATGTCCGTCTGATGTCCGTCTGTTGTCTGTCTGGCTGTCTTTCTGTCTGTCTGATGTCTGTCTGTCTGTCTGTCTGATGTCTGTCTGTCTGATGTCTGTCCGTCTGATGTCTCTGTCTGATGTCCGTCTGATGTCTCTGTCTGATGTCTGCCTGGCTGTCTTTCTGTCTGTCTGATTTCTGCCTGTCTGTCCGTGTGATGTCCGTGTGATGTCCGTGTGATGTCCGTCTGTCTGATGTTCTTCAGGTGCAGGAGGACTCGAAGGAGAAGCGCACTCTCCTGCACAGATCTGTGAAGCTGCTGTTTCCCGGCCTGGAGACCAAGACTGAGGAGCGGGAGGGCAAGAAGTTCATCGTGGCTTATCATGCAGCGGGTCAGAGAGCGCTGGCAGGTACACACACTCGTTCCAGAACATGTGTGTGTAGTTTCAGCTCCAGATCGTGTGTGTGTGTGTTGTTCAGTAGGGTAATACAGATGGCGTTAGAGACGTGCTGTGACTCTAGATGGCGCTCTGCATGATCCTGCGTGAGTTTGAGTGTGTGGAAACACCACTGGTGTGAGGAGGACAGATCCCAGAGGATGATGGCATTATCCCATGATGCTCCAGGTCACAGTTGTTTGGGCAGCTTCTGCCCCGATGAGATCCGTTCTGTTCCCGTTCAGTGCGCAAGGAATGAGCCGAGTGTGTCGCATCTCATTTATCTTCACAAACTGAATCTTCCGAATGAAATGAATGGAAACGGAGCGGTGAGTCCGGACTCATCTGCGCATCCGTGTCTGTTAGGGTTATGCTGTCTTATTCTCCCAACGCTCCTCTCTCTCGCAGGTCAGAGGTCAGACCCCCTCAGGTAAGGCCACGTCAGTCCAGGGCACCAGAAAAGGTTTCCTTCCGTTCCTTTATCAGTCTATAAGACTCATCACAGAGCGATCATGATCTCGACGTCACAGAGAAACACAATGGAGTCGGTGCTCGGGTTTGATCATCATATCGACTGTGACACCAGACCGAGTGTTTCTAGACAAAGGGGAAGACTAATTATATCATTGGTTTATTGGAGATATTATCACAGGTAGTCAGTATTATCACTGATGTTGTTCAGCATGATTTATCTTCACTGTATGAATATTGATATTAATATATATATTGATATATATTATATATTGATATAAATATATGAATCATGTTTGGTGTTTGTGTTCAGACAGGAGGGATGGGTTTAATATATACGTATGGCTTGCAGAAACAGAAGCCAACGTAGTGTACCCTTTCCCCCATATTTTATTCCATTAGAACGACTTTTTAGGATGCCAGTTATAAAGATGGAAGTCCACATTAGTGGTTGAACTATATTGAACTCCAGAGGATTACACTGTGAATTAGTAAAGAAGTAAAAAGCTCAGTTATTATAAACCTCGAGAAATATTGGGAGGGTTTATAAGTGTAATGTTCTGTGGGTGTAGATGCTTCAGTAGCGTTTATATTCCTGTTTTCCTCAAACTTAAAGAGATTTTCTCTGAAAAGCTCTGTTATGTTGTGTAGTCTGTTGATTTAGTGTCTATCCTCTCTTCTTTTCTGTCTCCCACTGAAGCCCCTCGAAAACATTCGTGGCTGAAGAACCGCGGCAGTTTCTGCCATTTTGTTCTCTACAAGGAGAACAAGGACACCATGGAGGCCATCAACCTCCTCTCCAAGTTCCTCAGGTGTGTGTGTGAGACGAGTCTGCGGCTGGTGAACGCTGGCGTTACGTGACCTCACACACACACACTCTCCTGTCTCTGTGTTTCAGGGTCAGGCCCAACATGTTCTCCTACATGGGCACCAAAGACAAGAGGGCCATCACGGTGCAGGAGATCGCCGTGCTGAAGTGAGTGAAGCTGAGCTCCAGATCCGGCAAACGCTCCGGACACACTCCTGTATTCTGCTCTTCTGTGTCTCCTCAGAATCAGCGCTGAGAGATTATCTCACCTCAACAAATGCCTCATGAACATGAAGCTGGGAAACTTCAGCTACAAGAAACACCCATTAAAACTGGGAGAGCTGCAGGGAAACCACTTCACGGTGGTGCTCAGGTGAGAGCCGGCTCGGCCTGTACAGTAGTGCTATCAGAACCTTGTTTCATACGCCTTATTCACGGCTGCGCCATCTTTGATTTTTAATGAGAATGAAAGCGAGGCTGTGAGGGATAGACTTGCATCTCTTCAATGGGCTGTACTGTTATTTAATGTGTTTTCGGATTGTTCTGCTCATGAAACACTGGAAAAATATTTTTCCAAGAAATTTCAGTTGACAAAAATCTCCCGACAATGTAAGCTGTGCAAAATTGTCAGTAATCTAGGAGCTTTATTCAGCTTTTTACAGCGGATGCCATTGGAAACACGGTAAGTCCATCCCTCGCTGCCTCACTTTCATACCTGTCATGGCGCTGCTCTGAATAAGGTCTGTCGGCATAAGTAACGATACGTCACGCTCGGCTCTTTTAATCAGCCTGATGTGACTGGCTTGTTTTCATTTAAAGGTGACACATTATGCCTCTTTTTACAAGATGTAACATCTATAGTGTCCCCAGAACGTGTCTCTGAAATTTCAGATCATTTATTATAGCTTGTCAAATTTGTCTCTTTTTGGGTGTGAGCAAAAACGTGCAGTTTTTGTGTGTCCCTTTAAATTAAAAAGTGCAAGGTGTGAGTGTGCGAGGAAACTGCGAGGTGGGAGTGTCTGAGGTACAAGTGTGCGAATTATGCGTGTGTGAGGTGAGAGTGAGTGAGGCGAGTGCGAAGCGAGGTGAGAGAGGCGAGTAGGAGTGTGCCGAAGTACGAGTGTGTGTGTGTGTGTGTGCAAGGTGAGAGAGTACGAGTGTGTGCATGTGTGAGAGGCGAGTGTATGTGAAGTACGAGTGCGTGAGGCCAGAGAGTGTGAGTGTGCGAGGTGAGAGTGTGTGAGTATGAAGTGTGAGGTGAGAGTTTGAAGTGTGAGGTGAGAGTTTGAAGTGTGAGGTGTGAGTTTGAAGTGTGAGGTGAGAGAGTGTGCGTTTGAGGTGTGAGTGTGTGAGTTTGAAGAGTGTGTGAGTGTGTGAGGTGAGAGTGTGTGTGTTTGAAGTGTGAGGTGAGTGTGTGTGTTTGAAGTGAGAGTGTGTGTGTTTGAAGTGTGAGGTGTGAGTACTATGAAGTGTGAGGTGAGAGAGTGTGCGTTTGAGGTGTGAGTGTGTGAGTTTGAAGAGTGTGTGAGTGTGTGAGGTGTGAGTGTGTGAGTTTGAAGAGTGTGTGAGTGTGTGAGGTGAGAGTGTGTGAGTTTGAAGTGTGAGGTGAGAGTGTGTGAGTTTGAGGTGTGAGGTGAGAGTGTGTGTGTTTGAAGTGAGAGTGTGTGTGTTTGAAGTGTGAGGTGTGAGTTTGAAGTGTGAGTGTGTGAGTTAGTGAACTCTCTCTCCTCCACAGGAATATCTCCGGCTCTCTGGAGCAGGTCGAGCAGGCCATGACATCTCTCAGAGAAACCGGCTTCATTAATTACTACGGCATGCAGCGCTTCGGGACCACAGCTGTTCCCACACACCGGGTCGGCAGGTGAACACTCACACGTACACACTCTCACTCTGACACACACACACACACACACACACACACACACACTCTCACACACACTGAATCTCACTGTTGGCTCTGGTTTAAAGGGCTATACTGCAGAACAACTGGAAGGAAGTGATGGATCTGATCCTGAAGCCTCGACCTGGAGGTCAGAGTCTCTCTCTCTTTCACTCACACACACGCGCACACACACGCGCACACTCTCACAAACACACACATACACGCACCACTAGGGCTGGGTATCGTAACAAAATGTTCGATACCGATACCTTGACTTCGATACCGGTTCCTGAACGATACCTTTTTCGATACCAATATTATGTAACCAGTTTTATCAATATAATATTACCTACATTTTTATTTTGTTTTTCAGTTGTTGACTTTTTCACACTCATATTTTGAGTATGTATAAAAGCACCAATGCTAAAGTTTTCTAAGTTACCTAATCATTTAACATGTT
Source organism: Pimephales promelas (assembly GCF_988280905.1). NCBI lineage: Eukaryota > Metazoa > Chordata > Actinopteri > Cypriniformes > Leuciscidae > Pimephales > Pimephales promelas. The sequence continues at coordinate 26,578,743 of NC_142793.1, forward strand.
TTTTTTACTTCAATGAGCTCATTGTTTCTGCCTTATCTTAATGCATTGTTTAACAATGAAACTGAATGAAAATTAACACTGTCACCTCTGATAATAACAGATCATCACTCTAAATTGTAATTTAGAAACATGCATTTTCTGTTAAGCTGCTTTGAAACTATATGCATTTTGAAAAATGCTATACAAATAAATGTGAATTAAATATAGGCTTCTGGGGGGCTGGATATATGCCTCGCGCTCAGCACACGTGAAGCTTGCCGTAAAGCACTAACAACAGAAGCCTAATAATTATGGATGTGACGGGAAACAACAGCAAGGATATATTTTTAATCGTTTATTAATGAACAAGTGTTTAATAAGTCTGCTGGCAGCAAATATGATTATGGCGATGCTGACTCGTCATTCCTGCAGCAGTGAATGCGTGCTCCTAACATATATGGATCAGGTAATCAAACTATTCATTTCTAATTGTTTTGTTTAAAAGTAGACATATTTTGACCGACTATAGGCCTATTTCTCATGTCTATGAGGCAAGTATCCCATATGCTGAGTGTCGGTTCATCTGAGACGCATCTGAGTACTCTCAACAAGTGTCTGTGCGCTTATCAGATTTACCGTGTTACTGCTCTTGGCGGCAATTATCCTGTCAAATATTACATCGCGTGCTTCTGGTATCGAGTCTGGCACACAGGTACACTTTGGATCATTTCCACATATTTTCTATCCATCTGTGTTGGGACGCTTACACGCACGCACACACACACTCACATGCGACGAGCTACGTCTCTGAGCAGCCGCGTAAACTAGTGTTTTCCGCCACAGCCTATCATGCTGCGTGCTTAATTTTCACTGACGTTGACAAGATTAACCACTTAGGTACCGAAATTTGGTATCGAAAAACAAGACATGTTTCGATACTCGGTAGTACTGAGGCAATTCGGTCGGTACCTAAAAAGTACCGAACTCTGTACCCAGCCCTACACACCACCCACACTGGATCTGGTCCTGGAGGTCAGAGTCTCTCTCTCACACACACACACACACACACACTCACTCTGGATCAGATCCTGAAGCCTCATCCTGGAGGTTAGGTTTGAAGTTTTGACACACACACACACACACACACACTCTCTCTCTCTCTCTCTGCAGCGGAGAAGGGTTATCTGGTGAAGTGCCGGCAGGAGTGGGCTCTCACACACGACCCGGAGGCAGCCCTGAAGAAGCTGCCGGTCAAGCGCTGTGTCGAGGGCCAATTCCTGCGAGGCCTCGTCAAATACGGCAAGAACAATATCGTCACAGCCTTCGGACTGGTGAGAGAACACACTCACACTACACAACTGACCTCACTCTACCACACAACTGACCCCACTCTACCACATCATGAAGGTCCTGCAGTGCTACTGGAGTTCAGTCGTTTATAACTGTGCTTTTCTGCTCAGATCCCTCGCAACAACAGGCTGATGTACATCCACAGTTACCAGAGTTACGTGTGGAACTCTATGGTCAGCAGACGTGTGGAGGCCTATGGGCTGAGAGCTGTGGAGGGAGATCTGATCCTCAGAGGAGGTGTGTGAGAGTGTGTGAGAGTGTGTGTGAGAGTGTGTGTGAGAGTGTGTGTGAGAGTGTGAGATTGTGTGTGAGAGAGTGAGTGTGTGAGAGAGAGAGTGTGAGACTGAGAGAGAGAGTGAGATTGTGTGTGAGAGTGTGTGAGATTGTGTGTGAGAGAGTGAGTGTGAGAGAGATTGTGTGTGAGAGAGAGAGTGTGCAGATCGGAGTGAGCGTGAGGGGAGGAGTGAGCGTGAGGGAGGAGTGAGCGTGAGGGGAGGAGTGAGCGTGAGGGAGGAGTGAGCGTGAGGGAGGAGTGAGCGTGAGGGAGGAGTGAGCGTGAGGGAGGAGTGAGCGTGAGGGAGGAGTGAGCGTGAGGGAGGAGTGAGCGTGAGGGAGGAGTGAGCGTGAGGGAGGAGTGAGCGTGAGGGGAGGAGTGAGCGTGAGGGGAGGAGTGAGCGTGAGGGAGGAGTGAGCGTGAGGGAGGAGTGAGCGTGCAGGGAGGAGTGAGCGTGAGGGAGGAGTGAGCGTGAGGGAGGAGTGAGCGTGAGGGAGGAGTGAGCGTGAGGGAGGAGTGAGCGTGAGGGAGGAGTGAGCGTGAGGGAGGAGTGAGCGTGCAGGGAGGAGTGAGCGTGAGGGAGGAGTGAGCGTGAGGGAGGAGTGAGCGTGAGGGAGGAGTGAGCGTGAGGGGAGGAGTGAGCGTGAGGGGAGGAGTGAGCGTGAGGGGAGGAGTGAGCGTGAGGGAGGAGTGAGCGTGAGGGGAGGAGTGAGCGTGAGGGAGGAGTGAGCGTGAGGGGAGGAGTGAGCGTGCGAGTGTTCAGTATCTGAGCTCTTCCCTGTGTTCTAGGCTCTGCTCATGTTCTGTCAGCTGACGACGCAGAGAAACACTCTATTCATGATGTCGTGATGCCACTGCCTGGATTCGACGTGATCTACCCCACTCACAGTGGTGAGGCATTCTGGGAAACTCTCCTTTACCACTTTTACTATGGAAATAAATGATATATAGTTCACGTTACTGTTTCCTATGTAAAATCTTGAGATCAGGGGCCTCATTTATAAACGTTTCGTACACACAAAAGAAGGCGTACGCCGCTCTCTACGCAATAGTTGGTATTTATAAAAAGCAAACTTGACTGTAAAATTTGCGGTCCTTCACGCAAGCTCTGACCCAGGCGTACGCACAAAAACGGGTGAAATGAGAAATGGCGACACCGTAGGCAGTTGGAAAAAACACGTGAAAGTGTGTGAAACTGTAGACGGTTGTGTAAAATAAATGGTAATACTGCCTCTCATAAATAACACGAAGACTTCACAAAGCAAGTTTTGCAATTAAAAGCCTAACTTACACGAACACCCGTTTGATCGATCTGCAACAGAAATGCAAATTAACACACAGCCTATTTCCAAAAAGAAAGAAATATGTTCTTCAATAATAACCCTAACCCTAACCCTAACCCTGGCATATACAATTCATCCTCATAAATAAGATGGTAAACAGAACGAAATAATGTACAAAACTGGTATTCCCGCCAATATGTCTGTCTAATAGAGCAGATATAGCAATTAGATAGTCAGTCAGATAGATAGATAATTACGGAGTCAGAGATATATAGATAGATCGATAAATAGATAATGTAGGCCTATCATTTGTCCACTGGGGAAAGTTGTTTTCATCGTAAAAATATCTTCATCAGCTACGGAATCATGGTATTCATGCATATGCCTTTAGTTGTTTTATTTTTGATAAAATAACGTATGACGTCTCAACCATTCAGAAAGCTGCAAGAAATTACATTTGCGCTGAACTATTTCCCATTTAGATTATAACCGACATCCGTAGCTTGTCAGATGCAGAATTAAATGGATGTAAATAAAATGCCCCATCACAATGCGTATAATGACGCACAGTGGCTGATCTTGTGCTCTTAGAAGATGTGGCGATTAAATGGAAGGATTCGGAGTGAACGCGTCTTCTTCACAACAAAAGGTGTGGAAAAATATATTATTTATTCAATAATTCCCTCATTGTGCAGTTTATTTCAGTTAGGACAGTCTTGGATTCGCCCGAATCCTTGGCCACCTCTCTGATTGAATTAATGACTAGACGCTTTTTTGCCTCGACTTTGATGTCCGACCATTTCTTTTTTGTTTCGGCCACAGTCCGAGGTTGTGAGGCTGCAGCATTTACGGCGTCTGCAACCTTTTGCCACTCAAGTGCCTTTTTGGCATTAGTAATGCCCACACTGTGCCCTCCAAACAACATTTTTCTCCTCTTTTCCACCTCGCCAGCGATAACTTCTACTTCACATTGAGTGAAGTTACTTTTTTTTTAAATTCCTCTCTGTGTTTAACATGATTTTGCAATCGATGAATTTTATTAACTTGTGGGCGTTTCACGGACTATTTATGGGCAACTATGGGCGTGACATGAAGCCGCAAAAGCTGCGCTACATTTAGAACTGATTGTGATTTATTAAGGGAAAAATGCGTAGGATGTCCGTGTGCACGGTTTTATAAATCCGAATATTTCTGTGCGTACGCACGTCCTATGTTTCATCCGTACGCCACTTCTGATGCAAATCCTACGCAAAGTTTTATAAATGAGGCCCCAGGCCTCCAGCAACGCAACAGAATGATCAAGTTTAACAAAACAAGCAGTTTCTACAGTTTACTCACTCCTCTCTTCATGAACATCATCACTGTGTTTTAATCCTGCTGGAACTCCAGTGAAACTGAAGGCCTCAAGATTACTGAAATAGTTTAAAATAAAACGCACATTTTGTTTCAATTGGTTTAGATTTTGTTCATTTACCTTCTTGACAACTCTCTTGTCTTTGAAGGATCAGGATTCACGTTGTCTTTGGAAACTAATAGAAAACTTCAATTATGAGTTAGTCATAGAAATTCATAAACCTGAAAGGGGTCATCTGATGTTAAATTCTCTTTTATATGGTGTTTGCATAGAAATGTGTGTTTGCAGTGTGTGGACACAGTCAGTAGCCTAGAAATCTAGACGCACCCTAGCGGCAGCAAGAATTATTTTGCAGCCAGTGTGGTCTAGGAAAAACCAAACTCTGGTCAGGCCAATCACATCGTGTAGAGTTGGTGGGCGGGCTTAACACAATGACGGCAGAGTTGTGACGGTTCTGCGCTGTGATTTCCCTGATACTTGAAAACAAACAAGATCCTGCTGGCGAACAGCGGTCTTTCGATTCGGCTTTGGCCGCGACTCTGGAAGACTTAGAGTTAAGAGAACGTCACTCAAGTCATTCTTAAAAAAGGAAGAGTGTTCGGAGTTTTGACGACCGGATACGGCATAAGTTTAATATATCAGCTTGCTCCGCTGGTGGGAAAACGCATGGGACTCACTCAGCCACAGCCATTCGTTGCTCAGGTTGGTTAGCGCCATCCTATGGCGTGCAGAGGGATATTGAAAGACAACCTTTTATCCTGCCCCTCGGATTGAGGTATGCCTATTGTGAGTTCCCAGACATAACATCTTGATGTAGGTCTGTCTTGCCAGGCTACACAACCAGCATACAATAAAAAAATCCACTTACTTCTTTTTTTTATCCTCAAAAGGCTGTTTTTTGGATTTTCTGAGAAATATGATGTCATAATGCTCATGTTCCACTTACGACCACTGACGGATCCTGTATTAGCATATTTCCCATATTAATATATTTCTGCCCTCACCCATTTGTTATACTGTCTGCTAAGTATGGAAAGTCAAATGGCTCAGAATTTGCATTGTTTTGACGGCTGTATCAATATTAAAAAGCTGTTTTTATGAAGCCGCCGGGTGTTAAATAAGCTACTGTCACACAACGCCATGCGTTAAAATAACACCACTCGCCGATAGATGTTAAATTGACGCCGCACGCCACTCAAAATGCAGTGAATCCATGATAAATCCCAAGCGCTAACTTGCAGTGATAATTTAATGCACTGGGTGGACCTATGGAGCATGTTAACATGTTGTGTGTATTAGCCACAAGTTGTGTGTATTGTATCCATAGGCCTACTGTTTAATGTTTTCAACTAAAAGAAAAGTTAAATATATATTATAAGCTTGCTGTGTATATTGCCTAATTGTAAGCTTGTTCAGAAATGATGACAAAAATGTAAAAAACAAAACTTTAAACTGTTTCGTTAAACGTCATTTAAATAAATGATTATTCGATTTTTATGAGCCCCAAAAATTGGAATGCCCATCCCTAGTGTATTCCTGCTATGCACTATGTACAGCACTTTGGATCAATTTGTATTGTGTTAAATGTGCTTTATAAATAAAGGTTGTTGTTGTTGTTGTTGTTGTGTGTGTGTGTGTGTGTGTGTGTGTGTGTGTTTTCAGCAGCTGGTCTGATGTGTGTGTGTGTTCAGCAGCTGGTCTGACGTGTGTATGTGTGTGTTTTCGCTGCAGTGGGTCGAGGATACGGAGAAATGCTGAGCGCTGACGATCTGGACATCCAGAACATGAGGCACAAAGTTCGTGATTATTCTCTGGCCGGCGCGTACCGTAAACTCCTCATTCGCCCCAGTGACGTCAGCTGGTGAGAACCTCTCTCTCTCTCCCTCTCTCTCTGTTAGTGTGTGTGTTCAGCGCTGGTTCTGATGATTCTGTGTGTTTCTCCAAAGGGAGCTGATTCAGTACGATGATCCACGAGTGCCTCTCGTTCTCTCAGATGTGGAGAAACTAGAAAACGCTCCAGCTCCAGTCTACCTAAAAGGTCCAGAACACACACTCACACGCACACACTCTCTCACACACTCACACATATATTACAGTGTGGATTTGTCACGTTAATGTTACCACAACCTTACGCATTATCATAACGGATCCTTCCATCTAGAGTTGCATTAATGTCTGGCCGAGAGAAAGTTAAAGCGCTCTGTAAAGTTTTCTCCAGAACATTCCAGTGACTGTACGCGCATGTTTACAGAGGCTGAATGTAGAATTAATAAGCTCTTGTTATTAGCGCCACCGGTGGCCATTCAGTGAAGTACAGCAGCAAGGGCTCTTGTTATTAGCGCCACCGGTGGCCATTCAGTGAAGTACAGCAGCAAGGGCTCTTGTTATTAGCGCCACCAGTGGCGATTCAGTGAACTACAGCAGCAGACGCTCTTGTTATTAGTACCACCGGTGGCCATTCAGTGAACCGCAGCATACGCTCATGTTATTAGCGCCACCGGTGGCCATTCAGTGAAGTACAGCAGCAGACGCTCTTGTTATTAGTACCACCGGTGGCCATTCAGTGAACCACAGCAGCATACGCTCATGTTATTAGCGCCACCGGTGGCCATTCAGTGAAGTACAGCAGCAGACGCTCTTGTTATTAGCGCCACCAGTGGCAATTCAGTGAACTACAGCTGCAGACGCTCTTGTTATTAGCACCACCGGTGGCCATTCAGTGAACTACAGCAGCAGACGCTCTTGTTATTAGTACCACCGGTGGCCATTCAGTGAACCACAGCAGCATACGCTCATGTTATTAGCGCCACCGGTGGCCATTCAGTGAAGTACAGCAGCAGACGCTCTTTTTATTAGCGCCACCAGTGGCAATTCAGTGAACTACAGCTGCAGACGCTCTTGTTATTAGCACCACCGGTGGCCATTCAATGATCTACAGCAGCAGACGCTCATGTTATTAGCGCCACCGGTGGCCATTCAGTGAACTACAGCAGCAGACGCTCATGTTATTAGCACCACCGGTGGCCATTCAGTGAACTACAGCAGCAGACGCTCTTTTTATTAGCGCCACCGGTGGCGATTCAGTGAACTACAGCAGCAGACACTCATGTTATTAGCGCCACCGGTGGCCATTCAGTGAACTACAGCAGCAGACGCTCATGTTATTAGCACCACCGGTGGCCATTCAGTGAACTACAGCAGCAGACGCTCTTTTTATTAGCGCCACCGGTGGCGATTCAGTGAAGTACAGCAGCAGACGCTCTTGTTATTAGCACCACCGGTGGCCATTCAGTGAACCACAGCAGCAGACGCTCTTGTTATTAGCACCACCGGTGGCCATTCAGTGAACTACAGCAGCAGACGCTCTTGTTATTAGTACCACCGGTGGCCATTCAGTGAACTACAGCAGCAGACGCTCTTTTTATTAGCGCCACCGGTGGCGATTCAGTGAACTACAGCAGCAGACGCTCTTGTTATTAGTACCACCGGTGGCCATTCAGTGAAGTACAGCAGCAGACGCTCTTGTTATTAGCACCACCGGTGGCCATTCAGTGAACCACAGCAGCATACGCTCATGTTATTAGCGCCACCAGTGGCCATTCAGTGAAGTACAGCAGCAGACGCTCTTTTTATTAGCGCCACCAGTGGCAATTCAGTGAACTACAGCTGCAGACGCTCTTGTTATTAGCACCACCGGTGGCCATTCAATGATCTACAGCAGCAGACGCTCATGTTATTAGCGCCACCGGTGGCCATTCAGTGAACTACAGCAGCAGACGCTCATGTTATTAGCACCACCGGTGGCCATTCAGTGAACTACAGCAGCAGACGCTCTTTTTATTAGCGCCACCGGTGGCGATTCAGTGAACTACAGCAGCAGACACTCATGTTATTAGCGCCACCGGTGGCCATTCAGTGAACTACAGCTGCAGACGCTCATGTTATTAGCACCACCGGTGGCCATTCAGTGAACTACAGCAGCAGACGCTCATGTTATTAGCACCACCGGTGGCCATTCAGTGAACTACAGCAGCAGACGCTCTTTTTATTAGCGCCACCGGTGGCGATTCAGTGAACTACAGCAGCAGACACTCATGTTATTAGCGCCACCGGTGGCCATTCAGTGAACTAAAGCTGCAGACGCTCATGTTATTAGCACCACCGGTGGCCATTCAGTGAACTACAGCAGCAGACGCTCTTTTTATTAGCGCCACCGGTGGCGATTCAGTGAACTACAGCAGCAGACACTCATGTTATTAGCGCCACCGGTGGCCATTCAGTGAACTACAGCTGCAGACGCTCATGTTATTAGCACCACCGGTGGCCATTCAGTGAACTACAGCAGCAGACGCTCATGTTATTAGCACCACCGGTGGCCATTCAGTGAACTACAGCTGCAGACGCTCATGTTATTAGCGCCACCGGTGGCGATTCAGTGAACTACAGCAGCAGACACTCATGTTATTAGCGCCACCGGTGGCCATTCAGTGAACTACAGCTGCAGACGCTCATGTTATTAGCACCACCGGTGGCCATTCAGTGAACTACAGCAGCAGACGCTCATGTTATTAGCGCCACCGGTGGCCATTCAGTGAACTACAGCTGCAGACGCTCATGTTATTAGCACCACCGGTGGCCATTCAGTGAACTACAGCAGCAGACGCTCATGTTATTAGCACCACCGGTGGCCATTCAGTGAACTACAGCAGCAGACACTCATGTTATTAGCGCCACCGGTGGCCATTCAGTGAACTACAGCAGCAGACGCTCATGTTATTAGCGCCACCGGTGGCCATTCAGTGAACTACAGCAGCAGACGCTCATGTTATTAGCACCACCGGTGGCCATTCAGTGAACTACAGCAGCAGACGCTCTTTTTATTAGCGCCACCGGTGGCGATTCAGTGAACTACAGCAGCAGACACTCATGTTATTAGCGCCACCGGTGGCCATTCAGTGAACTACAGCTGCAGACGCTCATGTTATTAGCACCACCGGTGGCCTTTCAGTGAAGTACAGCAGCAGACGCTCTTGTTATTAGCGCCACCGGTGGTGATTCAGTGAACCACAGCAGCATACGCTAATGTTATTAGTACCACCGGTGGCCATTCAGTGAACCACAGCAGCATACGCTCATGTTATTAGCGCCACCGGTGGCCATTCAGTGAAGTACAGCAGCAGACGCTCTTTTTATTAGCGCCACCGGTGGCGATTCAGTGAACCACAGCAGCATACGCTAATGTTATTAGTACCACCGGTGGCCATTCAGTGAACCCCAGCAGCATACGCTCATGTTATTAGCGCCACCGGTGGCCATTCAGTGAACTACAGCAGCAGACGCTCTTTTTATTAGCGCCACCGGTGGCGATTCAGTGAACTACAGCTGCAGACGTTCTTGTTATTAGTGCCACCGGTGGGCATTCAGTGAAGTACAGCAGCATACGCTCTTGTTATTAGCACCACCAGTGGCCATTCAGTGAAGTACAGCAGCATACGCTCATGTTATTAGCGCCACCGGTGGCGATTCAGTGAACTACAGCAGCAGACGCTCATGTTATTAGCGCCACCGGTGGCGATTCAGTGAACTACAGCAGCAGACGCTCATGTTATTAGCGCCACCGGTGGCGATTCAGTGAACTACAGCTGCAGACGTTCTTGTTATTAGTGCAACCGGTGGGCATTCAGTGAAGTACAGCAGCATACGCTCTTGTTATTAGCACCACCAGTGGCCATTCAGTGAAGTACAGCAGCATACGCTCATGTTATTAGCGCCACCGGTGGCGATTCAGTGAACTACAGCTGCAGACGTTCTTGTTATTAGTGCCACCGGTGGGCATTCAGTGAAGTACAGCAGCATACGCTCTTGTTATTAGTGCCACAGGTTGGGCTGTTCAGTGAACAGAAATATATTAATCGCTGCAATAATGATCTTGAAGTATTTGCTTATTTCAATCCAAACTACACCTTTTTTTTGTTTATGTTTGTTTTGACCAGGAAGTCGATTGAGTCATGTCTCCTTTATTTTTTTGGTGTTTTTTTACTATACAGAGTGTTTCAAAGCAGCTTTACAGAGATAACAGGAAAATAATGCAACAAATTTGTTTCTAGAAGAAAATGGCGTCACAGTTCAGCTTAAGTGATGGTTGATTTCTGACGTAAAGAAGCTATTAATTTAGGTCATATATATATATATATATATATATATAGCCACTCTTGAGAAAACCGTGATACCATCGTCCAGCTCATTTTTGTTCTCATATAATACTGTCAATGCAGGCAGATAAATAATATAAAATAATATTGTTGATTATGCAACTAAATACAAATATTATAATCTAAAGGTAACAGCTTTTATCAGATTTAGCTGTCTGCTATAATATAACCCTGACAGTCTCATTTCATTATTGTGTGTGTGTGTGCCTCTACAGAAGGGAAGTATCGGGCTCTGAAGATGGAGTTTTCTCTGCCGTCCTCCACTTACGCCACGATGGCCGTCAGAGAAGTGCTGAAGATGGACACCAGCATCAAGAGTCAGACTCGGCTCAACACCAGCTGGCTGAACTGACACTCACACACACACACACACACAGCTGGCTGAACTGATGGTCACACACACTTTCACCAGCTTTAGGCCTGCAGTTTATTGGTGATGAACACTTCGCCACGTTGTGTATGTAATTTTGACAGTGAAGAAGTAACACAGTTTTTCATTTACTCTGTTTTAGACTTGTTGTTTTTTTAAAGCTTTGCAGGACTGTAAAGACATTCATTACATGTATTTTCAGAACTTCAGCATGAACTAAACATTGAGCAGTAAATGAACATATTCCAGTTGTTATGAGATTAATTTGATGATTTATTATTGTAAAATGGTCTATTTCTGCTGAATACTGAATTTTTCAGTGTAAATATTTGAATCTGAATAAATTAATCTGCCTGATATCTTCATGTTTCCGTGTTTAACTTCATGTGTCAGGCATGTTCTCAAACATTCGTCCAGAGCAAACATTCACAGAGCCGAAGCAATGCATTCCTCTGGACAGAGTCTTCAGTTTCCCCTCATGGACTGAAATGTTAATTTTTAATGAACGTTCTTACTCAATCATTTTTTGGGGAATTTGAAACCATAACATTGAACTTGAAATCGAGACACTGAGGTTGAATTTCAGAAATTGAGATTGGGAATTTTTGACTCTGTGTTTATCATTTATTTCAAATGCTGTGTTACTGTATTCTATTTGTCTTTTTATTCTGTTTTTCTTTCATTCTTTTAATCTTTTTTTTAAAAAAAGGATACTACTCATGAAAATAAGAAACAAAGAGAAAAAATACACTAACCTTTTGATTAATTAGCTGCATTCCAATCATCTGCGTGGTTCATTTATTTTATTCTTTCTTTTTATAATCTTTGCATTTTATTTCTTCAGTGAGTCGATCTAAATCTTCTGTTTCTGGTCCATAGTTTTGATTTTATAGGATCTAGAAACTTAGCCGTGTGCAACATAAAGCTATGTCATATTACAAATCAAATAACATTTTGATTGTTTTACTAAAATATATCATTTTCAGTGAAAAAAAGTAATATAATAAAGTATTGGTCAGCATTCATCATTATTATTGTGTGTTAAGTGTTGGGGTGGGCTAGCGATGTAGTTCAAGGAGTGATACTTACATTCTTCAAATATTAAATCAACAGTTTCCTCTAAAACGAGATCTTCGAGCCGCTGCCCGTTGGGGTTAAGGGTTAAGGGTTAAGGGTTAAGGGTTAGGGCGAGATCTTCGAGCAGCTGTGCAGACATTACAAACAGTTCAAACGTTCTGACTGTCGAGCTACTGATGTTATGAGGTGTTGGAGCAGCTGTCGCTTATTTAATTTTTTTTATTGCAGAAATTATAATCACATAAAAGATCAGGGAAATATACCATGGTTGTAACAGTGAACAATCAAAATGACGAAAAAAAAGGAAAACAAATATCATGGGTTTGTGTAGATACTAATATAAGATAACTTGAGAAGAAGGTTAAAGAGAAGGTTAAATATTGATGCGAAGGTTAAATATCTTTGAATAATTCACCACAATACATACATTTTTTTTTGTCATATACAAGCCTGAGGGATGAAATGAAGTTAAATTTGACCAAAAAATGAAGAAAACTTAAAAGAGATTTAAGCCACTTTTGATTGACAAAGAAATTTTGTTGCATATAAAATAAATAAATTAACAACATATCCAAGACGATTGATGACGATTTTGGGTTAGGGTTAGTAATTAAAAATAATATCTTTAAGGATAAAACTGTGGGTCACAGGGTTAAAAATATAAGAACTTAAATCAACCATAAATGTATTGGTTATGCTAAAATCACAAAATAAATGGACACTTGATTCTTCAACAAAACCACAAAATGAGCAAGTTACATCAATATCAAGATATTTACAGATACATGAATTAAACCTGTCGCTCATATCTTTTAAATTGTTGCACTTGGGATAACATCAACATGGCAGATGTCCAGATCACATTTATACTTAATGTGATCAGGCTATAAAGTACCTACACCTTTAGCACTCGTCAAGTTTATTGAAATGAAGTACCTACCCAGTGAGTATGTGGTTTAGAACGCAGCCACGGTCCAGCCGTATCAAGGCAAGATAAGTTCACATATCACTTAAAACTACAATTCCCAGAAGTCCTCCTGCTCCTCACCTGCACTCAATCAGCCATCATCCTCAGCTGCACCTGATCAGCACACTCATCACCACAGTATTTAAACACACCTCAGTCACACACCTTGTTTGGTCTTAGTCTGTGGATGACTCACCGGTCTGCTTTCCTGAGTGATTGATCCTCTGAGCATTCTCCAAGATCCTGTCTCCTAGTTCCCTCGTCTGTTCTCTACCTCCAATGGTCCTGCAATCCCTGTAAGACAAAGACATTGTTCATTCATTCACTCTCACAGCAACCAAAAGGTGTTTGTGTGTGTGTGTGTGTGTGTGTGTGTGTGTGTGTGTGTGTGTGGATATACTTACCATTTGAGGCCATCCCCTCTATCTTCACCTGCAAACTCAAGAACTGAAGGAATATACTTGGATTGTTCATTGTTTGTGGTCTAAACTCTGCTGTTTTGGACACTGTGTTAGAAAGCATTGGATCATGGGTGTGTATTAATCTGGTGTAACTTTGCTGTTTAAGTGCTGTGCTTTTTGTTTTAATTTAAAATGCTTGATCGTCTTATTTGATCACTCATGCACCTAAATGAGCTTTAGCACTGATGCTGAAGTTTGTGTGTGTGTGTGTGTGTGTGTGAGAGTGAGTGTGTGTAGGAGGTCTGAGCAAGGATGCAGATAGTCACCTGAGGGTTTTTTTTTTGCACACCTGTCTATTTTTAATGTTTTGTTAACCCACACTTTTTATCTCACCCCTGATTGTTTTACAGCTGTCTGATATCCCAAACCTGACTTGGTCAATCCCAAGACGAGCCAAGTATGACGACTGGATCAAACTGAGACCTGGATTTGATCAAAGTAATACCATGTCCCTCTACCAACTTCACCAAACCTTGGAGGGGTTTGAGAGCAGGTACGCTTGCCACTTACTCTTGGAAATACTCTTCTGTATTATAATTCTCTTTAGTTTACAGTGTTACCACAGCCCTATTTCCAGAGTAGTTCTTTAATTTTTAGGATTTGGTCTTTATTTTTTATGCCCTCTAATTTTCTATCTGTTTTTATTTATTATTTAAACTTTGTTCTATGTGCCTTTTTAAAAATAATTTTGTTCCGTCTTAGAATAGCTTAGACAAGACCATAAAGTTCACAAGCATGAAAACTGTGTCTCTCCGATTATTCATTCTTTGCATTCCTGTTCCCCTTTTGTGTTTATTTATACTTTTGTTCCTGTTGTAGTGATGGTTTTTAACAGTTTACATTTATTCCGTGTGTTGTCGTTCATTTTAAAGTCTTGCACTTTATATCCCTTCTGTTTTACTTATGCCCTTTATGCCTTAATGCTCCTTTATTTTTGTCTGTACTCTTAATGGCCCTTTTTGTATTTATGCGTTTCCCATCTTTGTATTTACTGTTGTCGTGTGCCAGCTGGAGTGCCCGCGTGGACCACTGGAGGGCACTCTCTCCTTGTGTTGTTTTCACCATGGGCTCATTGTTTAATTATGTTTCAGTTGTGTTTGATTACCGGTTATTGAGTTCCTTATTTAAGCCTGAGTGATCTTTGTGTCTGGTGCTAGGTCTTGTGACGTTGTAAGTTAACTTCTCTGAGCATTATTCTCAGTTTTAGTATTCTGTGTTTCCCTGGACGCTTGACCCTTGCCTGTCTTCTGGACCGTATGTGAACCTGTGCTGTCTGCCTTGACCTAAGCCTGTTATCACCAGGCGTTACTGGACTGCTCCTTGTTTACATGTATTCATTTAGCTGATGCTTTTATCCAAAGCGACTTACAATTGCTATACATGTCAGGTTGCACGCTCCTGGAGAACTAGGGGTTAAGTGTTTTGCTCAGGGACACATTGGTGTCTCACAGTGGATTTGAACCTGGCTCTCTCACACCAAAGGCATGCGTCTTACCCACTGCGCCATCACCACCCATGTTTAACTGTATGCCTGGGTTTATTTCTGATTGTGTTCAAGTTGTAATAAAGTGCTGCATGTGGATCCGACCGCCTCTGTCCGTGCGTTACATCTCTTGTTTTTGAGAAATTACAAATTCTTTTTTTTTTTTTAATCCCTTTTGTTTTATTTAAACGACCTTTACTGTGAATCTGCAGATCGCCCCCTCCTCTCTCTCTCTGGTGTGTGTGTGTTACAGATACTGTAGTTCATCGTAACCCTTTACTGTGAATCAGCAGATTGCCCTGTCCTCTCTCTCTCTGGTGTGTGTGTGTGTGTCACAGATACTGTAGTTCATTGTAACGCTTTACTGTGAATCAGCAGATCGCCCCGTCCTCCCTCTCTCGCTCTCTCTCTCTCTCTCTGGTGTATGTCACAGATACTGTAGTTCATCGTAACCCTTTACTGTGAATACACAGATCGCCCCGTCCTCTCTCTCTGGTGTGTGTGTGTGTCAAAGGTACTGTAGTTCATCGTAACCCGTTACTGTGAATCAGCAGATTGCCCCGTCCTCTCTCTCTGGTGTGTGTGTGTCACAGATACTGTAGTTCATTGTAACGCTTTACTGTGAATCAGCAGATCGCCCCGTCCTCTCTCTCTCTCTCTCTCTGGTGTGTGTGTCACAGATACTGTAGTTCATTGTAACCCTTTACTGTGAATCAGCAGATCGCCCCGTCCTCTCTCTCTCTCTGGTGTGTGTGTGTCACAGATACTGTAGTTCATTGTAACCCTTTACTGTGAATCAGCAGATCGCCCCATCCTCTCTCTCTGGTGTCACAGATACTGTAGTTCATCGTGACGCTTTACTGTGAATCAGCAGATCGCCCCGTCCTCTCTCTCTCTCTGGTGTGTGTGTGTCACAGATACTGTAGTTCATTGTAACCCTTTACTGTGAATCAGCAGATCGCCCCATCCTCTCTCTCTGGTGTCACAGATACTGTAGTTCATCGTGACGCTTTACTGTGAATCAGCAGATCGCCCCGTCCTCTCTCTCTCTCTGGTGTGTGTGTGTCACAGATACTGTAGTTCATTGTAACGCTTTACTGTGAATCAGCAGATCGCCCCGTCCTCTCTCTCTCTCTCTCTGGTGTGTGTGTCACAGATACTGTAGTTCATTGTAACCCTTTACTGTGAATCAGCAGATCGCCCCATCCTCTCTCTCTGGTGTCACAGATACTGTAGTTCATCGTTACGCTTTACTGTGAATCTGCAGATCGCCCCGTCCTCTCTCTCTCTCTCTCTCTGGTGTGTGTGTGTGTGTCACAGATACTGTAGTTCATCGTAACCCTTTACTGTGAATCAGCAGATCGCTCCGTCCTCTCTCTCTCTCTGGTGTGTGTGTGTGTGTGTGTGTGTCACAGATACTGTAGTTCATCGTTACGCTTTACTGTGAATCTGCAGATCGCCCCGTCCTCTCTCTCTCTGGTGTGTGTGTGTCACAGATACTGTAATTCATCATAACGCTTTACTGTGAATCAGCAGATCGCCCCGTCCTCTCTCTCTCTGGTGTGTGTGTGTGTGTCAAAGGTACTGTAGTTCATCGTAACCCTTTACTGTGAATCAGCAGATCGCCCCGTCCTCTCTCTCTCTGGTGTGTGTGTGTCACAGATACTGTAATTCATCATAACGCTTTACTGTGAATCAGCAGATCGCCCCGTCCTCTCTCTCTCTGGTGTGTGTGTGTCACAGATACTGTAATTCATCATAACGCTTTACTGTGAATCAGCAGATCGCCCCGTCCTCTCTCTCTCTGGTGTGTGTGTGTGTGTCACAGGTACTGTAGTTCATCGTAACCCTTTACTGTGAATCAGCAGATCGCCCCGTCCTCTCTCTCTCTGGTGTGTGTGTGTCACAGATACTGTAGTTCATTGTAACGCTTTACTGTGAATCAGCAGATCGCCCCGTCCTCTCTCTCTCTGGTGTGTGTGTGTCACAGATACTGTAATTCATCATAACGCTTTACTGTGAATCAGCAGATCGCCCCGTCCTCTCTCTCTCTGGTGTGTGTGTGTGTGTCACAGGTACTGTAGTTCATCGTAACCCTTTACTGTGAATCAGCAGATCGCCCCGTCCTCTCTCTCTCTGGTGTGTGTGTGTCACAGATACTGTAGTTCATTGTAACGCTTTACTGTGAATCAGCAGATCGCCCCGTCCTCTCTCTCTCTCTCTCTCTGGTGTGTGTGTCACAGATACTGTAGTTCATTGTAACCCTTTACTGTGAATCAGCAGATCGCCCCATCCTCTCTCTCTGGTGTCACAGATACTGTAGTTCATTGTGACGCTTTACTGTGAATCAGCAGATCGCTCCGTCCTCTCTCTCTCTGGTGTGTGTGTGTGTGTGTGTGTGTGTGTGTCACAGATACTGTAGTTCATCGTAACCCTTTACTGTGAATCAGCAGATCGCCCCGTCCTCTCTCTCTCTGGTGTGTGTGTGTCACAGATACTGTAGTTCATTGTAACGCTTTACTGTGAATCAGCAGATCGCCCCGTCCTCTCTCTCTCTGGTGTGTGTGTGTGTCAAAGGTACTGTAGTTCATCGTAACCCTTTACTGTGAATCAGCAGATCGCCCCGTCCTCTCTCTCTCTGGTGTGTGTGTGTGTCACAGGTACTGTAGTTCATCGTAACCCTTTACTGTGAATCAGCAGATCGCCCCGTCCTCTCTCTCTGGTGTGTGTGTGTGTCGCAGGTACTGTAGTTCATTGTAACCCTTTACTGTGAATCAGCAGATCGCCCCGTCCTCTCTCTCTCTGGTGTGTGTGTCGCAGATACTGTAGTTCATCATAAAGCTTTACTGTGAATCTGCAGATCGCCCCGTCCTCTCTCTCTGGTGTGTGTGTGTGTGTGTCACAGATACTGTAGTTCATTGTAACGCTTTACTGTGAATCTGCAGATCGCCCCGTCCTCTCTCTCTCTCTGGTGTGTGTGTGTGTGTCGCAGATACTGTAGTTCATCGTAACGCTTTACTGTGAATCTGCAGATCGCTCCGCCCTCTCTCTCTCTCTGGTGTGTGTGTCACAGATATTGTAGTTCATCTTAACCCTTTACTGTGAATCTGCAGATTGCCCCGTCCTCTCTCTCTCTGAGTGTGTGTGTCAAAGGTACTTTAGTTCATTGTAACCCTTTACTCTGAATCAGCAGATTACCCTGTCCTCTCTCTCTCTCTGATGTGTGTCGGTTAGGTGAGTTTATAGGTACTTCATCCTCTTCTTTAAGTGACAGACAGAGAACTTGCGGCTGGAGATTTCAGCAGATTGCCCCGTCCTCTCTCTCGGATGTGTGTCTCTGATGTGTGTCACAGTCAGGTGAGTTTACTGGTACTTAATCCTCTTCTTTAAGTGACAGAGAACTTACGGCTGGAGATTTCGCTGCAAAAGCAGTCGGTTAAGCGTTCACTACGTGTCTCTCTTCACAGTGGCCTGCCAGATAAATACACTCAACGGTCTGTGGAGTACAACAGTGTTGGCCTCTTCTTATGCAGTCAGAATGTGATGGGGAAAACTCGGGTAAGAAATGTACATCCAGCGGGGTTTAGGTTCACACTTCACACAGCAAACAGTGCATCACATCACTTCATTTCAGCACTCAGTGGGAAATGCACGTATATGGCCGTCTCATTTCACTGAAAGGATAGGGTTATACCTGGCATTTCAGTCCTAAATTGGTACTGATAGTTGTAGTATCACTACTAAACTGTTCATCTGTTATAATGGCTAACACATCAGATGCGTGTCTTACGTTACATCTGAGTGCAGGTGTGGCCACATTCGAGCTGTTCTCGGTGAAGCAGGAGCTGGAATACGTGGAGAAACGGATCAGTGGTCTGCCGGAGAAGCAAGCCGAGCTGCTGGATTGGCAGTCAGCGCTTGAATCCTCACGCTCCGATGCTCACAAGTCAGTGGTTCGTAACTCTTTGACTCCGACTTGGTCTACTCCATGCGTTTCTTCATTCACTCCGCCAGGACCAAAGCTAGAACCTCTCCGCCGCCCCTCCGGGTCTTCGAGATCTCCACCCAGAACCACTTCTCTCCTCTTCTCGAGTCGGAACGCGACGACGCTGTGATCCGTCATGTCCGTGCTACCTCAAGTAAGGGTAAGGTGCGCACTCACTGCTTTCCTGTGCTCATGTTCTTGATGTCGCTGCACAGGTTCCCGAGATCCAGAATGGTGATGAGTCGGAGCTGTTGTGCTGCACGCGGGAGCGAACATCATTAGGCTGAGGTTCTGAAGGACTACAGGAGCCTGATCGAGATGGTATGAAACGCATTGCCTGAAGCAATGATCATCGTGTCTGGACCGCTTCCCACGTACAGACAGCGTTTCTCCAGGTTCCATCTGTTCTCTTGGACTGATGTCTCTGCCTGTAAGGCTATCTTTTTCCATCCTAATACACGAGAATCATCCCATGTATATGCTTGTATAAAAGTCTTGCTGGATTTTTCCTGGGCTTTTGCTGGCATAGCTTAGCCTCATTGGTATATAGACTTATTAGTCTTTCCTTCACTCTTTAACGTATTTCTTATGTGCACATCTAACCCTTTCTGGGTCTTCTTTAAATAATCTTTTCTAGATTTTTTTTTCCGACTAAGTTTCACTAGTCGTCTTCTAATTGATTTATCTTTTTTAGAAAATAAATTTCTATCCTTTCTATCCTTAAGCATATCCACGCACGCACTATTTAGCAGGCGCTTAACTGTTCAATTACTGGCCAGAATTGAACAGTTAAAGCCCCACGTTGGGCGCCATGTTTTACGGTGTGTGCTTTAATCTTAACACCTTTTAACCTTATTATTTATTATCCTCAGGTTAGGTCGAGTAAGTCAAATCTGCCCTAAATCATAAGCATTTGAATGGTAGTTGTAATTGTTCAGATGACTTCTCTGTGGTCAGTTCTTGCTTAAGGTTTATTAACAACACTGCTAGACAATTACTTGTAATTAGCATTAGTTATTTATTAATGTATATATTCCAGAAATAAAAGTTAGGCTCAAACTTAAATTCTTTATGCTCCAACTGTGGAATCTACTCCTGTGTAAGGGAAATCATTATGGACATCAGCTATGCTAATTATTTCCCATCGGTTTTCTGCTGTTATCTCGGGACGCTTGTCCCGAGAAATGGCGTTTGTCAACTCCAGTTTGTTGGAGCTGTTGTACTGCACGCGGGAGCGAACGACATTAGGCTGCAGCAGACGGGAGGTTTTGAAGGACTACGGAAGTCTGAGCGAGACGGTACGCAGCACATCGCCTAAAGCAACGATCATCGTGTCTGGACCGCTTCCCACGTGCCGAAAAGGACAGAAAAGGTTCAGTAGACCATGTGCACTAAATGAATGGTTAATGTTATTGTGTAATGGACAAACTGCTCTTTGTAAATAATTGGAATCTGTTCTAGGAGAGATCTAGGCTTTATTGTGTGGATGGCATTCACCCCAGCAGAATCGGAGCGGCTGTTCTGTCGGACAACATCTCCAAGATGTTAAACACCTAATGACTAGTAGGCCAAAGTCCAAATCACAGTCGTTGTTGTCCAAACTTAATTGATATTCTTAGTGTGGAACATATATATTGAAACTGTGTCTGTTCCTCGTTTAGTGACGCCTGTGGAGAGACGACTCTGCCTGTGAGCTGCTGGATCGGGGGTCAGCGCTTGAAACATCACACGCCGATGCTCACAAGTCAGTGGTTAGTTACTCCTTGATTCTGACTTCGTCTAATCCATGCGTTTCGCTGCCCAGGAGGATGCGATCATCTCTGGCTTCATTCACTCCGGCCCTGACACAACACCATGGATCACACAGCGGAAGACACGAGCCAGGACCAGAGCTAGAACCTCTCCGCCGCCCCTCCCGGTCTTGGAGATCTCGACCCGGAACCGCTTCTCCCCTCTTTGAGTCGGAACGCGACGACGCCGGTATCTTCGGCACGTCCATGGTCCGTCATGTCCGTGCTACTTTAGGTAAGGGTATGGTGCGCACTCACTGCTTTCCTTGTGCTTGTGTTCTTTATGTCGCTGCACAGGTTCCCGAGATCCTGAACGGTGATGAGCGCATCGGAGCTGTTGTGCTGAACGTGGGTGCGAACGACAACAGGCTGAGGTTCTAAAGGACTACAGGAGCCTGGTCGAGACGGTATGCAACACATCGCCTGAAGCAACGATCATTGTGTCTGGACCGCTTCCCACGTACAGACAAGGACGGGAAAGGTTCAGTAGATTATTTGCACTAAATGAATGTTTAATGTCATTGTGTAATGAACAGAAACTGCTCTTTGTAAATAATTGGAATCTGTTCTAGGAGAGATCTAGGCTGTAATCGTGCTTATGGCCTTCATCCAAGCAGAATCGGAGTGGCTGTTCTGCCGGACATCTCCAAGACGTTTCACACCTAATGACTAGTAAGTCAAAGTCCAAATCACAGTTTTTGCTGTCCAAACTTAATTGATATGCTTAGTGTGGAACGTTATATTAAAACTGTGTCTGTTCCTCGTTTAGTGATGCCTGTGAGCTGCTGGATCGGCGATCAGCTCTTGAAACATCACACGCTGATGCTCACGAGTCAGTGGTTAGTTTCTCTTTGACTCTGATTTCGTCTACTCCATGCGTTTCTCTGCCCAGGAGGATGTGGTCATCTCTGGCTTTATTCACTCCGGCACCGACACAACACCATGGATCACACAGCGGAAGACACGAGCCAGGACCAGAGCTAGAACTTCTCTGCCGCCGCTCCCGGTCTTCGAGATCTCCACCTGGAACCGCTTCACGAGTCGGAACGTGACGACGCCGTGATCATCGGCACGTCCATTGTCTGTCATGGCTGTGCTACCTCAGGTAAGGGTAAGGTGGGCACTCACAGCTTTCCTGGTGCTTGTGTTCTTGATGTCGCTGCACAGGTTCCCGAGATCCTGAACGGTGATGAGCGCGTCAGAGCTGTTGTGCTGAACGTGGGAGCGAACGACATCAGCCTGAGGTTCTGAAGGACTACAGGAGCCTGATCGTTGCTTCAGGCGATGTGTTTCGTATCGTCTCGATCATCGTGTCTGGACCGCTTCCCACGTACAGACAAGGACGGAAAAGGTTAAGTCGATTATTTGCACTAAATGAATGGTTAATGTCATTGTGTAATGAACAGAAACTGCTCTATGTAAATAATTGGAATCTGTTCTAGGAGAGACTTAGGCTGTATTGTGCTGATGGCATTCACCCCAGCAGAATCGGAGCGGCTGTTCTGTCGGACAACATCTCCAAGATGTTACACACCAGATGACTAGTAAGTGAAAGGAGTGTTTCCCTTGGACTGTCTCTGCCTGTAAGGCTATCTTTTGCCATACTAATACATGAGAATCACCCCATGTATATGCTTGTATAAAAGTGTTGCCTTTTTTTTTTTTCCTGGGCTTTTGCTGCCATAGCTTAGCCTCTTTTGTATAGACTTATTAGTCTTTCCTTCACTCTTAACTTATTTGTTATGTGCACATCTAACCCTTTCTGGGTCTTCTTTAAATCTTTTCTAGATTTTTTTTTTCACTAGTCGTCTTCTAATTGATTATCTTTTTTCTTTTCTTTTTTTTTTAAAAGAAAATAAATTTCTAATCCTTAAGCATATCCACACACACACTATTTAGCAGGCGCAGAACTGTTCAATTACTGGCCAGAATTGAACAGTTAAAGCCCCACGTTGGGCGCCATGTTTTACGGAGTGTGCGCTTTAATCTTAACACCGTTTAACCTTATTATTTATTATCCTCAGGTTAGGTCGAGTAAGTCAAATCTGCCCTAAATCATAATCATTTGAATGGTATTTACAATTGTTCAGATGACTTCTCTGTGGTCAGTTCTTGCTTAAGGTTTATTAACACTGCTAGACAATTACTTGTAATTAGCATTAGTTATTTATTTATTGTAAATATTCCAGAAATAAAAGTTAGGCTCAAACTTAAATTCTTTATGCTGCAAAACTCTGGAATCTACTCCTGTGTAAGGGAAATCATTATGGACATCAGCTATGCTAATTATTTCCCATCTGTTTTCTGCTGTTATCTCGGGACACTTGTCCCGAGAAAAATGGCGTTCGTCACCTCCAGTTTTTCGGAGCTGTTGTACTGCACGCGGGAGTGAACAACATCAGCCTGAGGTTTTGAAGAAGTTCTACAGGAGCCTGATCGAGACGGTATGCAACACATCACCTGAAGCAACGATCATCGTGTCTGGGCCGCTTCCCACGTACAGACAAGGACAGGAAAGGTTCAGTAGATTATTTGCACACACCTAATAAATAGTAAGTCAAAGTCCAAATCACAATCTTTGTTGTCCAAACTTAATTGATATGCTTAGTGTGGAACATTATATTGAAACTGTGTCTATTCCTCGTTTAGTGACTCCTGTGGAGAGACGACTCTGCCTGTGGAGAAATGACTCTGCCTATGAGCTGCTGGATTGGCGGTCAGCGCTTGAAACATCACACGCCGATGCTCACAAGTCAGTGGTTAGTTACTCTTTGACTCTGACTACGTCTACTCCATGCGTTTCTCTGCCCAGGAGGACGCGATCATCTCTGGCTTCATTCAGTCCGGCACAGACACAACACCATGGATCACACAGCGGAAGACACGAGCCAGGACCAGAGCAAGAACCTCTCCGTCGCCCCTCCCGGTCTTCGAGATCTCGACCCGGAAACGCTTCTCCCCTCTTCGCGAGTCGGAATGCGATGATGCCTTGATAAGCAGCACGTCCATGATCCGTCATGTCCGTGCTACCTCCGGTAAGGGTAAGGTGTGCACTCACTGCTTTCCTGGTGCTCATGTTCTTGATGTCGCTGCACAGGTTCCCGAGATCCTGAACGGTGATGAGCGCGTTGGAGCTGTTGTGCTGAACGTGGGAGTGAACGACATCAGGCTGAGGTTCTGAAGGACTACAGGAGCCTGGTCGAGACGGTACGCAACACATCGCCTGAAGCAACGATCATGTCTGGACTGCTTCCCACTTACAGACATGACTAGTAAGTCAAAGTCCAAATCACAGTTTTTCTTGTCCAAACTTAATTGATATGATTAGTGTGGAACATTATATTGAAACTGTGTCTATTCCTCGTTTAGTGATGCCTGTGGAGAGACGATTCTGCCTGTGAGCTGCTGGATCGGCGGTCAGTGCTTGAAACATCACAAGCCGATGCTCACAAGTCAGTGGTTGGTTACTCTTTGACTTTGACTTCGTCTACTCCATGCGTTTCTCTGCCCAGGGGGACGCGATCATCTCTGGCTTCATTCAGTCCGGCACGGACAACATCATGGATCACACAGCAGAAGACACGAGCCAGGACCAGAGCTAGAACCTCTCCGCCGCCCCTCCCGGTCTTCGAGATCTCGACCCGGAAACGCTTCTCCCCTCTTCGCGAGTCGGAACGCGACGCCACCGTGATCATCGGCACGTCCATGATCCGTCATATCCGTGCTACCTCAGGTAAGGATAAGGTGTGCACTCACTGCTTTCCTGGTGCTCATGTTCTTGATGTTGCTGCACAGCTTCCCGAGATCCTGAACGGTGATGAGCACGTCGGAGCTGTTGTGCTGAACATGGGAGCGAACGACATCAGGCTGAGGTTCTGAAGGACTACAGGAGCCTGATCGAGACGGTACGCAATACATCGCCTGAAGTAACGAGCCTTGCACATCTAACCCTTTCTGTGTCTTCTTTAAATAATCTTTTCTAGATTTTTTTTCGACTAAGTTTCATTAGTCGTCTTCTAATTGATTTATCTTTTAAAAAGAAAATACATTTCTAATCCTTAAGCATATCCAGGCACATGCTATTTAGCAGGCGCTGAACTGTTCAATTACTGGCCAGAATTGAACAGTTAAAGCCCCACGTTGGGTGCCATGTTTTACGGAGTGTGTGCTTTAATCTTAACACCTTTTAACCTTATTATTTATTATCCTCAGGTTAGGTCGAGTAAGTCAAATCTGCCATAAATCATAAGCATTCGAATGGTATTTACAATTGTTCAGATGACTTCTCTGTGGTCAGTTCTTGCTTAAGGTTTATTAACAACACTGCTAGACAATTACTTGTAATTAGCATTAGTTATTTATTAATGTAAATATTCCAGAAATAAAAGTTAGGCTCAAACTTAAATTCTTTATGCTCAAACTCTGGAATCTACTCCTGTGTAAGGGAAATCATTATGGACCTCAGCTATGCTAATTATTTCCCATCTGTTTTCTGCTGTTATCTCGGGACGCTTGTCCTGAGACAAATGGTGTTCGTCAACTCCAGTTTGTCGGAGCTGCTGTACTGCACGTGGGAGTGAACAACATCAGGCTGAGGTTCTGAAGAAGTTCTACAGGAGCCTGATCGAGACGGTATGCAACACATCCCCTGAAGCAACGATCATCGTGTCTGGGCCGCTTCCCACGTACAGACAAGGACAGGAAAGATTCAGTAGATTATTTGCACACACCTAATAAATAGCAAGTGAAAGTCCAAATCACAGTTTTTGTTGTCCAAACTTAATTGATATGCTTAGTATGGAATATTATATTAAAACTGTCTATTCCTCGTTTAGTGATGCCTGTGGAGAGACGATTCTGCCTGTGAGCTGCTGGATTGGCGGTCAGCGCTTGAAACATCACAAGCCGATGTTCACAAGTCAGTAGTTAGTAACTCTTTGACTCTGACTTCGTCTACTCCATGCTTTTCTATGCCCAGAAGGACGCGATCATCTCTGGCTTTATTCACTCCAGCACCGACACAACACCATGGATCACACAGCGGAAGACACGAGCCAGGACCAGAGCTAGAACTTCTCTGCCGACCCTACCGGTCTTTGAGATCTCGACCCGGAAACGCTTCTCCCCTCTTCGCGAGTCAGAACGCGACGACGCCGTGATAATCGGCACGTCCATGATCCGTCATGTCCGTGCTGCCTCAGGTAAGGATAAGGTGTGCACTCACTGCTTTCCTGGTGCTCATGTTCTTGATGTTGCTGCACAGGTTCCTGAGATCCTGAACGGTGATGAGCGCGTCGGAGCTGTTGTGCTGAATGTGGGAGCGAACGACATCAGGCTGAGGTTCTGAAGAAGGACTACAGGAGCCTGATCGAGACGGTACGCAACACATCGCCTGAAGTAACGAGTCTTACACATCTAACCCTTTCTGTGTCTTCTTTAAATGATCTATTCTAGATTTTTTTTTTGACTAAGTTTCATTAGTCGTCTTCTAATTGATTTATTTTTAAAAAAGAAAATGCATTTCTAATCCTTAAGCAAATCCACGCACACTCTATTTGGCAGGCGCTTAACTGTTCAATTACTGGCCAGAATTGAACAGTTAAAGCCCCACGTTGGGCGCCATGTTTTACGGAGTGTGTGCTTTAATCTTAACACATTTTAACCTTATTATTTATTATCCTTAGGTTAAGTCGAGTAAGTCAAATCTACCCTAAGTCATAAGCATTCGCATGGTATTTACAATTGTTCAGATGACTTCTGTGTTCAGTTCTTGCTTAAGGTTTATGAACACTGCCAGACGATTACTTGTAATTAGCATTAGTTATTTATTAATGGAAATATTCCAGAAATAAAAGTTAGGCTCAAACTTGAATTCTTTATGCTCCAAAACTCTGGAATCTACTCTTGTGTAAGGGAAATCGTTATGGACATCAGCTTTGCTAATTATTTCCCATCTGTTTTCTGCTGTTATCTTGGGGCGCTTGTCCCGAGAAAAATGGCGTTCGTCAACTCCAGTTTGTCGGAGCTGCTATACTGCACGTGGGAGTGAACAACATCAGGCTGAGGTTCTGAAGAAGTTCTACAGAAGCCTGATCGAGACGGTATGCAACACATCGCCTGAAGCAACGATCATCGTGTCTGGGCAGCTTCCCACGTACAGACAAGGACAGGAAAGGTTCAGTAGATTATTTGCACAAATCTAATAAATAGTAAGTCAAAGTCCAAATCAAAGTCTTTGTCCAAACTTAATTGATATGCTTAGTGTGGAACATTATATTGAAACTGTGTCTATTCCTCGTTTAGTGACGCCTGTGGAGAGACGACTCTGCCTGTGAGCTGCTGGATTGGCGGTCAGCGCTTGAAACATCACACGCCGTTGCTCACAAGTCAGTGTTTAGTTGCTCTTTAACTCTGACTTCGTCTACTCCATGCGTTTCTCTGCCCAGGAGGATGCAATCATCTCTGGCTTCATTCACTCTGGCATCGACACAACACCATGGATCACACAGCGGAAGACACGAGCCAGGACCAGAGCTAGAACTTCTCCGCCGCCCCTCCCGGTCTTCGAGATCTCGACCCGGAAATGCTTCTCCCCTTTTCGCGAGTCGGAACGCGATGACGCCGTGATAATTGGCACGTCCATGATCCGTCATGTCCGTGCTGCCTCAGGTAAGGATAAGGTGTGCACTCACTGCTTTCCTGGTGCTCATGTTCTTGATGTTGCTGCACAGGTTCCCGAGATCCTGAACGGTGATGAGCGCGTCGGAGCTGTTGTGCTGAACGTGGGAGCGAACGACATCAGGCTGAGTTTCTGAAGGACTACAGGAGCCTGGTCAAGACGGTACGCAACACATCGCCTGAAGTAACGAGCCTTGCACATCTAACCCTTTCTGTGTCTTCTTTAAATAATCTTTTCTAGATTTTTTTTCGACTAAGTTTCATTAGTCATCTTCTAATTCATTTATCTTTAAAAAAGAAAATACTTTTATAATCCTTAAGCATATCCACGCACATGCTATTTAGCAGGTGCTGAACTGTTCAATTACTGGCCAGAATTGAACAGTTAAAGCCCCACGTTGGGCGCCATGTTTTACGGTGTGTGTGCTTTAATCTTAACAGCTTTTAACCTTATTATTTATTATTCTCAGGTTAGGTCGAGCAAGTCAAATCTGCCCTAAATCATAAGCATTCAAATGGCATTTACAATTGTTCAGATGACTTCTCTGTGGTCAGTTCTTGCTTAAGGTTTATTAACAACACTGCTAGACCATTACTTGTAATTAGCATTAGTTATTTATTAATGTAAATATTCCAGAAATAAAAGTTAGGCTCAAACTTAAATTCTTTATGCTGCAAAACTCTGGAATCTACTCCTGTGTAAGGGAAATCGTTATGGACATCAGCTATGCTAATTAATTCCCATCTGTTTTTTGCTGTTATCTCAGGACGCTTGTCCCGAGAAAAATGGCGTTCGTCAACTCCAGTTTGTCGGAGCTGCTGTACTGCACGTGGGAGTCAACAACATCAGGCTGAGGTTCTGAAGAAGTTCTACAGGTGCCTGATCGAGATGGTATGCAACACATCGCCTGAAGCAACAATCATCGTGTCTGGGCCGCTTCCCACGTACAGACAAGGACAGGAAAGGTTCAGTAGTTTATTTGCACACACACCTAATAAATAGTAAGTCAAAGTTCAAATCACAGTCTTTGTTGTCCAAACTTAATCTGACTTCGTCTACTCCATGCGTTTCTCTTCCCAGGAGGACACGATCATCTCTGGCTTCATTCAGTCCGGCACCGACACAACACCATGGATCACACAGCGGAAGACACGAGCCAGGACCGGTCATTGGCACCTCAATGGTCTGTCATGTGTGTGCTACCTCAGGTAAGGATAAGGTGTGCACTCACTGCTTTCCTGGTGCTCATGTTCTTGATGTCGCTCCACAGGTTCCTGAGATCCTGAACGGCGATTTATTTATTTATTTCAGGTTTATTTAACAGGGACAATGCACACTAATGATACATGATTAAATGTACAGTGTGCCAGAATTAGCCAGTAGGCTATTTTACATCTGATGAGCACATCAGAGCTGTTGTTCTGAACGTGGGAGCGAAAAACATCAGGCTGAGGTTCTGAAGGACTACAGGAGCCTGATCGAGACGGTACGCAACACATCGCCTGAAGCAACGATCATTGTGTCTGGACCGCTGCCCTCTTACAGACAAGGACAGGAAAGGTTCAGTAGATTATTTGCACTAATTGACTGATTAATGTCATTGTGTAATGAACAGAAACTGCTCTTTGTAAATAATTGGAATCTGTTCTGGGAGAGACCTAGGCTCTATTATGCTTCACCTCAGCAGAATCGGAGCGGCTGTTCTGTCGGACAACATCTCCAAGACGTTACACACCTAATGACTAGTAAGTCAAAGTCGCTCCTTTGAAAGGAATGTTTCTCCTGGTTCCATCTCTTGGACTGATGTCTCTGCCTGTAAGGCTATCTTTTGCCATCCTAATATACGAGAATCACCCCATGTATATGGTTGTATAAAAGTCATGCTGGATTTTTCCTGGGCTTTTGCTGCCATAGCTTAGCCTCTTTGGAATAGACTTATTAGACTTTCAATCACCCTTCAACCCTTCATTTTTTTATGTGCACATCTAACCCGTTTTGGGTGTTCAATAATCTTTTCTAGATTAGTATCTTTTTTTCGACTAAGTTTGTCTAGTCGTCTTCTATTTGGTGATGTATCTTTTGTATGTATCCAAAAAAAGAAAATTTTTTAATCCTTATGCATATCCACACACATGCTATTTAGAAGGCACTTAACTGTTCAATTACTGGCCAGAATTGAACAGTTAAAGCCCCACGTTGGGCGCCATGTTTTACGGTGTGTGTGCGCTTTAATTTTAACGCCTTTAACATTATTATTTTTTATCCTCAGGTTAGGTCGAGTAAGTCAAATCTGCCCTAAATCATAAGCATTCAAATGGTACTTACAATTTGTTCAGATGACTTCTCTGTGGTCAGTTCTTGCTTAAGGATTATTAACGACACTGCTAGACAATTGCTTGTAATTAACATTAGTTATTTATTAATGTAAATATTCCAGAAATAAAAGTTAGGCTCAAACTTAAATTCTTTACGCTCAAACGCTGGAATATCCTTCCCGATATGGTTTGACGCTCTGACTCTCTGTCAAAGTTTAAAACTAGACTAAAGACGCATCTCTTTAGCCAAGCATTCACATACTGCTTACCTTTTATTCCTGTTGAATCAGATCGAATGCTTTTAATACTTTAAAACTTGAAGAGTCTGTAGGTTACTTGTATAGGTTGCATAGTATTTACAGTCATTACTTTTCCTGTGTGTATTGTGTGAATGATGGGTGGTTGGGCAGATATTGTGTTATTGCGGTAGGTGGTATGCCATACGGAACTGTTGCCAATGAAACGCATTACCGCGACAGTGGGGCTCGACAGCCTTAGTCAAACGGGTTGGCGCATATGGTTGGGTTGTGGAGAGCTTGTGAGTGTGTTTTAACATCTACTCCTGTGTAATGGAAATCATTATGAACATCAGCTATGCTAATTATCTCCCATCTGTTTTCTGCTGTTATCTCGGGACGCTTGTCCCGAGAAAAATGGCGTTCGTCAGCTCCAGTTTGTATCCAGCCTCTCATGGAGACTTCAGATGTCCCAACACCTGCAATGAGAAGACTAAATGCCTGTGAAGAGACGACTCAACACCTGTGAAAGATGACTCGACGCCTGTGGAGAGATGACTTAATGCTGGCGATATGTTATGCCCTTAATATTACATGATTATCTAAATGTACTTTTCTGTAATGCACTTTCTGTAAAGCTGCTTTGAAACAAGTATTGTGAAAGGACTATACAAACAAACTTGAATTCACTTGCAGGGCCAACAGACACGGAGCTTACAGCGGGGAAGCTTCACTGCAAAGCAGACAGGTGAGCATACAGGTATGTAATCCTCTTCTTTAAGTGACAGACAGAGAACTTACGGCTGGAGGTTTCACTGCAAAGCAGTCGGTTAAATGTTCACTACGTGTCTCTCTTCACAGTGGACTGCCAGATAAATACACTCAATGGTCTGAAGTACAACAATGTTAGCCTCTTCTTATGCAGTCAGAATGTGATGGGGAAAACTCCGGTAAGAAGTGGACATCCAGGGGTTTAGGTTCACACTTCACACAGCAAACAGTGCATCACATCCCTTCATCTCAACAATTCAGCACTCAGTGGGAAATACTCATATATATGGCCGTCGCCCTTCTTCTGAACTGGCATTCACATCAAGAGGTCCCACAGACACGAGAGGAGAATGGAAATTGATTTGGACTACTCATGATCTCTCACAAATGATCTTCTGTCCCATGGTTACCACCTTCTCAATTGAATCAGCCTGCTCTTTCTCCCAACTCACAGCACCGTGCCCGTTCGCCGGCCCCACTTCCTCTTCACCATGGCTCACACTTTCTCTGAGAGCACTTTCCCCAAATCAATGCCCCATTTGGTCTGTACTTCCTCCTTTTATACTCTTCTAATTGCAACGTGTTTCTATGTTCCTGACCAATTGACTATTTTATGCCGATGGGGTTTGACTTGTGTGGGTCTTGACTTGTTTGACTTGTGTGGATCTTGACTTGTGGGTTTTGACTTGTGTGGATCTTGACTTGTGGGTTTTGACTTGTGTTTGACTTGAGTGGATCATGACTTGTGTTGATCTTTACTTGTGTTTGACTTGTGGGTCTTGACTTGTGTTTGACTTGTGTGGGTTTTGACTTGTGTTTGACTTGTGTTGATCTTTACTTGTGTTTGACTTGTGGGTCTTGACTTGTGTTTGACTTGTGTGGATCCTGACTTGTGTGGATCCTGACTTGTGTTTGACTTGTGTGGGTCTTGACTTGTGTTTGACTTGTGTGGGTCTTGACTTGTGTGGATCCTGACTTGTGTGGATCCTGACTTGTGTGGATCCTGACTTGTTTGACTTGTGTGGATCCTGACTTGTGTTTGACTTGTGTGGGTCTTGACTTGTGTTTTACTTGTGTTTGACTTGTGTGGATCCTGACTTGTGGGTCTTGACTTGTGTTTGACTTGTGTGGGTCTTGACTTGTGTGTGTCTTGAGTTGTTTGACTTGAGTGGATCCTGACTTGTGTTTGACTTGTGTGGGTCTTGACTTGTGTTTGACTTGTGTGGATCCTGACTTGTGTTTGACTTGTGTGGGTCTTGACTTGTTGATCTTGACTTGTGTGGAATAAATGACTTGGAAGAGAATTTATTAATGTCATAATTGATTTGACAACATTTGCGTTTGTATTTATGACTTGGACACTTGTACCATTTTTAAGCCCCTTTCCCCCTTCTTAATACTCATTTTGTGTTATGACCATTTTTTTGTCTGGTCTATTTGCACTGATGATATTGTGCTTTTGGTTTGCTATTCTTTGCATTTATTTAATCTTTTAATACTTCCATACCTCTGTTACCTTTCCCTTTAAACTGCTTGTAAATATGCTCTTGTCCTATTTGTTTTAGTCAATTTTAGTTGTATAGTGCTTCTCAAAATAGTTTAAAAGTCTCTTTATGCCACTTAATTTTATGCCACTTTGTGTTCCTTTTCATCATTTATATTGATTTGTCCTAGTATCCTCTTCGAATCCCTCATTTAAGTTTGATTGTCAAATGATGGCCTTTGTTCATTATTTCTTATGTGTTTTTTTATATTGTCTTTAAAATTTTGTATTTTTACACTTTTGTAAAAAGTCCCTATTTTTTTCCCCCATTGCTTCATGCTCCTTTTTTCCCTTTTGTAGAAATGTTTTGTATTTATGCTGTTGTTTGAATGTATTACATTGTATTACATTGACAAATGTAAGGGAATACAACAGGCAATCATTTTCTTCTATACATAAATGGTTTGAAACTAACAAAAAAATGCATTAACTGTACTGTCATTTTAATGCATTGTAGTTTTAGGTCTTGCATTTTTATGGTCTGAAATTAAATATCTCCAACTTCTTAAATGTTACTGTTCAGAGAGAGACTGTGGGCTTTCTGAGAAGGAACATGGCATTCTTGTATGTACAGTCACTGCAAATCTTCACTACATTAATGCCTTATTATTTATACTTTTATAAATCTGTACAAGTAATTTGCTTTATACAACACAGTCCTAAAACTGCTGCTGTTGTATTTATGCCTTAACCATGTATTTAAGATTTTTTTTTATTGTCACAATGGCACTTTTTGTATAGGTGCATTTTTCCCATCTTTTGTATTAATTTCATTCCTTTTTCTTGTCTTTCCCTTTTTTTTCCCTAAGCCTATTTTTTTGTTTGATTTAATGTCTTCCATCTTTTATTAATGCTCCTGGTCTTAGTCAATGGGACAGGGACATTGAACGCTTTTAGAAAAATGGGAATGGGCATAAAAAGGCTTTACCCTGTTCTATTTTGTATTGAAAGGAACTGCGTCAAATGGTTTGTCTGTACTTTTTGCATAATTATGCACTTGTTTTTTTATTTTATGACCCTTTTGTCTTAAATAACATAAACAATAAAATTAAAAACCTAAATATACCATAAATGCATTTTTTAAATTATACATCTTTCACTGGTTTCTAACATTTTCTGTCTGCTTTTTATGTTATTGTTTGCCTTTCTTATATGCTATTGTTTTCCTTTCTTATATTGTAAAGCTTTGTATTGAAGTTGTAAACTTACTTTTTTGTATTTTGTTACACTTGATTTTGTTTTAATTTCTATTTTTTTTTTTTTTTTTTTTTACTTGGGTTAACAAAAGGCTTTAAACAGAACATGGAAACAAATATGGACCATAAACCGTGTTTCTACTCTTTTATGACTTTACTTGTGCCCATATTGTGTAATTTGGGTTAGGGTTAGGTCGTAACTTTTTTTGCATTTTCAAAATTACTTTAAGTTTTTGTGAGGTTTATAATCTTGGTTTATTTTGTGTTCCCATTAAACAGCTGGAGGGACCGGCCAACACAGGATAGTCAATCCAGTCTGATGTCCTTCACACTCAGCCTCTCATTGATGCTGCTCCTCCCCCCCTCCTCTACCTGTGTCATCTAGTTAATGTGGCCTGTGTTTGTTGGCTACTTTCAGCTCTTTGGTTCATCCTTCATTTACCCTTTACACATTGAGTCCACCTTTGTGCCAAGCCCCAGACTTGTGGCGGAGCTGGTAATCTGAGGCCCAAGACAGGTCGACAGAGTGAAAGTTAGGTTGATGCTCTATCAGGTCCTCCATGGGCAGTTATTGCCCTGCAGTGCAGTGGTCTTGTCTCTGCCCAGGTCCCCATCTCTAATGGCTCCATCTGAGTTGGTTGTCCACCGAGTTGTAACTGGCACATTCACCAAAGGTCCCCCCTATCCTTTTATTGACTGTGTTTTGGCTCTACATCCCATCCTAAAGCAGCTTTGTCCACTTGACTTATTTTTGCTACTTTGTATTGTTTAACCTTGTTTTTTGTATTTCAGCACATTTTAGGTTTTTTATTTTAGGATTTTTTTTATGCCCTCTATATTTCAATCAGTCTGTCTTTTTTCCTTTTGTACAGTATTTTATTTACTAACTTCTATTTAAACTTTGTTCTGTGCCCTTTATGGTCTTGTCTAAGCTATTCTAAGACAGAACAAAATAAAGTTGTGAAGCATAAAAGCTGCATGTCTCAGATTATTCTTCCTATTGCCCTTTAGTGTTTGTATTTCTGCTGTTTTCCTTTTATGCCTCTGCCAGTTAAGTCCCTTTTTTGTGCCCTGTTGTAGTGATGGTTTTTACATCACCTGTTCCTTGTGGTGTTAGATTAAATTTGTAATACCCTTTATGCTCCTTAATTTTTGTCTCTGGACTTATGTCCTTATCATGGTCTCAATGGCACTTTTTGTATTTGTGCATTTTTCCCATCTTTTGTATTTTGATCTCTTGCCTTTGCATTTGAACCATCACTGCTCTTGTCTTTGCATTTTTCCCTTAGCCTATTTTAGTTTTATTGGCTTTTTATGATTGAATGTTTTCTATATATCTTTAATTTATCCTCCTTGCCTTGTAAGCCATTGTGCTGTTTTATGGCCCAGTCCCATTGACCATTTTTATGCCCATTCCTATTTTTCTGGAACAGTTGTATTTTGTATTTAAATGTACTTTATAAAAGGTTTGCCTTTACTGTTTGTGTGTTTTGTAAATGTATGTGCCTGTTTATATTCTGACTGCCTTCTGTATGTTAGCATTAGTGGCTGTCTTACTACACCATTTTTCTGCTTTGATTCATCTCTATGTTCTTGTGCTGATTTTTATTTGTGCCTGATGCTGCTATTTCATTCAGCCTGTTTGAATTTTGTTCTCCCCGATGGGATGGTTGAGTTTTCTGGGTACTTGATTCATTTTCATGAACTTCTGGAAAACTCGATCTTTCTTTTCAAGTGTTCAGCTGCTGGACTTGGGTGGGTGGGACTTGTGTTGTACTTCAGTGGGTGGGTCTTGTCCAAGGTTGATTTTTCACCCTGCACCTCATGAGTCTATCAACTGCAGGTGCAAATCAAAGTCACTTAAGCTACAATATATAGGGATGCCTCCCACGCAATATATAGGGATGCCTCCCGTGCAGACACTTTTTTTTTCTTAAGTGTTTTAGTTACATTGTACTAATCTTGTATTTATCTTAATTAAAAAAGGGACAGACAAACTATGGTTTCTCCTCTTGTTCCATTTGAATTTCTATTTTATGACCCTTTTGTCTGTCTTTGCATTTATTTTATATTTAGATCTTTATTTTAAAGCATTGTTTTTATTGTTAATAAATACCTTTTAACTTGTTTCTTACATTATCTGTTACCTTTTATGCCATTGTTTGCCCCTTCTTATATTGTAAAGCTTTGTATGAAAGTTGTAAACTTGTCTTGTATTTTGTTACACTTTGTTTTGTTTTTAATTTTAGTTTTTAAACATTTTCAAAATGACTGTAAAGTACTTGTCGGGTTATAATCTTTTTTTTTTTATAACCCATTATCCTGTGTTGGCCGGTCCCTCCAGCTGTTTAAACAGTCCAGTCTGATGTCCTTCTCACTCAGCATGAAGCCTCTCATTGATGCTCCTCCCGCCTCCTCTACCCATGTTATCTATTTAATGGGGCCTGTGTCTGCTGGCTCCTTGCAGCCTTTTGCCTCATCCTTCATTGCACCTTGGGTCAACCTTTGTATTCCAGATTACCAGCTCCGCCTAGGTGTTGATCCTCTGTCTTTGTGCCAAGCCCCAGATTTAACTTTCACTCTGTCGACCTATCCGTTCCACCATGGGCAGTTATCCCTCAAGCTGTATCGGGGGTCTTGCCTTATTCCTTCAACCTCTGTGGTTCTGCCTCTGCCCTGCAGTGCAGTGGTTTGTCTTGGGTCTTCAGCTCTGCCTAAATCCTCATCTCTAATGGCTCCATCTCATTTTGTTGTCCCCCGGGTTTTGCTTGGTCCATTTACCAAAGGTCCACCTATCCTTTTATTGACTGTGCTACGGACCTACATCCTGGTGACCTTGTTGGGGCTTCCTGCCATGTTCTGCCTCCCTATTCCCTCCATTATCTCCTCTGTGGTGGTTCCCTCTGTCAGCACCTCCCTTGGTCACAACTCTCTCAAGCTCCATATCAAAATGTCAATCATCCTCTGTCTCTTATTTAATACTGTTTCAATTTCTTTTGATTTCTTCTAGTACTGTTGTATATTTCTGTTTCCTTTGTATATTTCTATTTCCTTTGTAAGTTTAGTTGTAACTAAATGCTCCTTTTTTATTTTTATGCTGTTGATTGACTTAATGCGTTTATTTTATATTTAATTTTGTATTTATGCTTTTGATTTGACTTTTAATGTATTTTTTTATTTTGGTGGGAAAGTTACTTTTTGAAAAGTTACTATTTGAAAAGTTACTATTTGAAAAGTTACTTTTTGAAAAGTTACTTTTTGAAAAGTTACTTTTTGAAAAGTTACTTTTTGAAAAGTTACTTTTTGAAAAGTTACTTTTTGAAAAGTTACTTTTTGAAAAGTTACTTTTTGAAAAGTTACTTTTTGAAAAGTTACTTTTTGAAAAGTTACTTTTTGAAAAGTTACTTTTTGAAAAGTTACTTTTTGAAAAGTTACTTTTTGAAAAGTTACTTTTTGAAAAGTTACTTTTTGAAAAGTTACTTTTTGAAAAGTTACTTTTTGAAAAGTTACTTTTTGAAAAGTTACTTTTTGAAAAGTTACTTTTTGAAAAGTTACTTTTTGAAAAGTTACTTTTTGAAAAGTTACTTTTTGAAAAGTTACTTTTTGAAAAGTTACTTTTTGAAAAGTTACTTTTTGAAAAGTTACTTTTTGAAAAGTTACTTTTTGAAAAGTTACTTTTTGAAAAGTTACTTTTTGAAAAGTTACTTTTTGAAAAGTTACTTTTTGAAAAGTTACTTTTTGAAAAGTTACTTTTTGAAAAGTTACTTTTTGAAAAGTTACTTTAACACAGGAGCACTTTTTAATAAAGAGAAAATGTATTAATGTCATGAAATTGATTGGACAACAGTTGCTTTTGTATTTATGGCTTGGCCACTTATGTCCTTATCATGGTCTCAATGGCACTTTTTGTATTTGTGCATTTTTTTCCCCATCTTTTGTATTTTGATCTCTTTCCTTTGCATTTGAACTATCACTGCTCTTGTCTTTGCATTTTCCCTAAGCCTATTTTAGTTTTATTGGCTTTTTATGATTGAATGTAAGCCATTGTGCTGTTTTATGGCCCAGTCCCATTGACCATTTTTATGCCCATTCCTATTTTTCTGGAACAGTTGTATTTTGTATTTAAATGTACTTTATAAAAGGTTTGCCTTTACTGTTTGTGTGTTTTGTAAATGCATGTGCCTGTTTATATTCTGACTGTCTTCTGTATGTTAGCATTAGTGGCTGTCTTACTACACCCTTTTTTTGCTTTGATTCATCTCTATGTTCTTGTGCTCATTTTTATTTGTGGCTGATGCTGCTATTTCATTCAGCCTGTTTGAATTTTGTTCTCCCCGATGGGATGGTTATTGAGTTTTCTGGGTACTTGATTCATTTTCATGAACTTCTGGAAAACTGGAGATCTTTCTTTTCAAGTGTTCAGCTGTTGGACTTGGGTGGGTGGGACTTGTGTTGTACTTCAGTGGGTGGGTCTTGTCCAAGGTTGATTTTCACCCTGCACCTCATGAGTCTATCAACTGCAGGTGCAAATCAAAGTCACTTAAGCTGCAATATATAGGGATGCCTCCTGCGCAGACACTTTTTTTTCTTAAGTGTTTTATTTACATTGTACTAATTTTGTATTTATCTTAATTAAAAAAGGTACAGACAAACTATGGTTTCTCCTCTTGTTCCATTTGACTTTCTATTTTATGACCCTTTTGTCTGTCTTTGCATTTATTTTATATTTAGATCTTTATTTTAAAGCATTGTTTTTATTGTTAATAAATACCTTTTAACTTGTTTCTTACATTATCTGTTGCCTTTTATGCCATTGTTTGCCCCTTCTTATATTGTAAAGCTTTGTATGCAAGTTGTAAGCTTGTCTTGTATTTTGCTACACTTTGTTTTGTTTTTCATTTTAGTTTTTAAACATTTTCAAAATTACTGTAAAGTACTTGTCAGGTTATAATCTTTTTTTATAACCCATTATCCTGTGTTGGCCAGTCCCTCCAGCTGTTTAAACAGTCCAGTCTGATGTCCTCCTCACTCAGCATGAAGCCTCTCATTGATGCTCCTCCCGCCTCCTCTACCCATGTTATCTAGTTAATGGGGCCTGTGTCCGCTTGCTCCTTGCAGCCTTTTGGCTCATCCTTCATTGCACCTTGGGTCCACCTTTGTATTCCAGATTACCAGTTCCGTCTAGGTGTTGATCCTCTGCCCCGGACTTAACTTTCACTCTGTCGACCTATCCGTTCCACCATGGG
>NC_142793.1:26624813-26626181 GCF_988280905.1 Pimephales promelas
TAGGGTTAGGGTTAGGGTTAGGGTTAGGGTTAGGGTTAGGGTTAGGGTTAGGGTTAGGGTTAGGGTTAGGGTTAGGGTTAGGGTTAGGGTTAGGGTTAGGGTTAGGGTTAGGGTTAGGGTTAGGGTTAGGGTTAGGGTTAGGGTTAGGGTTAGGGTTAGGGTTAGGGTTAGGGTTAGGGTTAGGGTTAGGGTTAGGGTTAGGGTTAGGGTTAGGGTTAGGGTTAGGGTTAGGGTTAGGGTTAGGGTTAGGGTTAGGGTTAGGGTTAGGGTTAGGGTTAGGGTTAGGGTTAGGGTTAGGGTTAGGGTTAGGGTTAGGGTTAGGGTTAGGGTTAGGGTTAGGGTTAGGGTTAGGGTTAGGGTTAGGGTTAGGGTTAGGGTTAGGGTTAGGGTTAGGGTTAGGGTTAGGGTTAGGGTTAGGGTTAGGGTTAGGGTTAGGGTTAGGGTTAGGGTTAGGGTTAGGGTTAGGGTTAGGGTTAGGGTTAGGGTTAGGGTTAGGGTTAGGGTTAGGGTTAGGGTTAGGGTTAGGGTTAGGGTTAGGGTTAGGGTTAGGGTTAGGGTTAGGGTTAGGGTTAGGGTTAGGGTTAGGGTTAGGGTTAGGGTTAGG
Organism: Pimephales promelas; assembly: GCF_988280905.1. Classification (NCBI taxonomy): domain Eukaryota; kingdom Metazoa; phylum Chordata; class Actinopteri; order Cypriniformes; family Leuciscidae; genus Pimephales; species Pimephales promelas. Next base: position 26,625,418 of record NC_142793.1, read on the forward strand.
GTTAGGGTTAGGGTTAGGGTTAGGGTTAGGGTTAGGGTTAGGGTTAGGGTTAGGGTTAGGGTTAGGGTTAGGGTTAGGGTTAGGGTTAGGGTTAGGGTTAGGGTTAGGGTTAGGGTTAGGGTTAGGGTTAGGGTTAGGGTTAGGGTTAGGGTTAGGGTTAGGGTTAGGGTTAGGGTTAGGGTTAGGGTTAGGGTTAGGGTTAGGGTTAGGGTTAGGGTTAGGGTTAGGGTTAGGGTTAGGGTTAGGGTTAGGGTTAGGGTTAGGGTTAGGGTTAGGGTTAGGGTTAGGGTTAGGGTTAGGGTTAGGGTTAGGGTTAGGGTTAGGGTTAGGGTTAGGGTTAGGGTTAGGGTTAGGGTTAGGGTTAGGGTTAGGGTTAGGGTTAGGGTTAGGGTTAGGGTTAGGGTTAGGGTTAGGGTTAGGGTTAGGGTTAGGGTTAGGGTTAGGGTTAGGGTTAGGGTTAGGGTTAGGGTTAGGGTTAGGGTTAGGGTTAGGGTTAGGGTTAGGGTTAGGGTTAGGGTTAGGGTTAGGGTTAGGGTTAGGGTTAGGGTTAGGGTTAGGGTTAGGGTTAGGGTTAGGGTTAGGGTTAGGGTTAGGGTTAGGGTTAGGGTTAGGGTTAGGGTTAGGGTTAGGGTTAGGGTTAGGGTTAGGGTTAGGGTTAGGGTTAGGGTTAGGGTTAGGGTTAGGGTTAGGGTTAGGGTTAGGGTTAGGGTTAGGGTTAGGGTTAGGGTTAGGGTTAGGGTTAGGGTTAGGGTTAGGGTTAGGGT